>NC_081547.1:110361-301001 GCF_901000735.1 Corylus avellana
CACTTTTAAAAAAATAATAGAAAAAAAATAATTAACAGTAAGCAATTTGAGTATCCCAACAAAAGTGTAATTTAGCCTGGAATCTGAAAGAACTCCCTATTTGCACATGCCATTCTAAACTATTAATGGAAATGCTAATACTCACAGCAGAATTAACCACCTTTTCAAGGCTTCTGCCATCCTCCCAAATTTATATATATAATTTAAAAAGAACTACCTCTCTCAACAACAATCTCCCAAACAAACATTCTAGTTCCACCCCCTGCCCTTATGAACAGTTGAACACATAAACCCACACTTTGATACCAATGTAATCCAAGTACTCAATTTCCAGAAATAACACTTTCTAACAAATTTTACCAAACGTTAACTACGACTTTAAAAATTGTGTTTTTATAAACTATATTTTCAATTCACACCTTTTAAAACCGTAATTTTAAACAGACTCTTAGCTGCCCTATTTTCTGACACGTATGATTCAATGGAGTATAGCTGCAAGGAAATAACAGGTATATAAGAACCATTAATAAGGTCAATAAGACATACGTTGATTTGGCTTGTTTGCTCCCCCAAAGGATTACCAAGCACAGTAGTCTGTCTCACGTTTTTACAGTCATTACTTCTAGATACAGGAGCTACTATCGACCAAAGTACAAAACTCTTACCCTGCAGCCGAAGTCCTAAATTGTAGATATCAGTTTTGAAGATTGCCTTTCTATCCGCCGAACTTATCGGACTGACTTGGTTGACATAAACAAGCTCTTTGGAAAATCCAATCTGGGTCCAAGAAGCAACGTTTAGATTTTGCTGGGATGGGACACCAAAATTATTTAGTAAAGACCACGAAAGGTAATCCATGCTGGTCAGGTAGTCTCTTTGGAAGCACAATTGGTGCAGAGTGCTCGAGTTCTATACAAATGGAAACTTCTAAATCAAAGTTAAAGGCAAGCCTTTTCTTTCAATCCCCAGCCAAATGACTACAGAAACAACCCATCCATCCACCCAATTCAGCATCTTGGACCTTATGCAGAAGGTTTTTCCATACCGAAGCTGTATTTGAAGCCAGTAAATTATTAGCTCTCCTCAAAGCCAGATTGCTCGAGAAGGAACACGGAAAAAATCCGCCAAAGAGTAAATCACACCGATCTAAGATTTGCCATGCAATGGTGAAGAAGATTATAAAACATAACAACACCTGCTCATTTACAGGTTGAACCAAAACAAATGTCCAAGAAGATAAATAAATAAATGAAAATCACATAGCAAGTCAAATACAGCTTTGAGTTTCTGTTCCCCTGCAACTGTACATAACAGATTGCACAACATTTTCTCCTTGAAAATCCTTCAGGCCTGCAACTTATGTGCTGCAGCAAGTTCAACAGAAATGATGAGGGTTGATTTGCCTGCTTCCCTCAGATACCGTACATCTCCATTCATGAGTTTTAATAGCATTCTGCTAATGAACAGGCTGATGCCCTCCTCAGATGCATCTCCATCACTTCCAAACATCTGGTTCAGCAATGCTTCTGGCACCCCTCCGCCTGAATGTGTTATCCTGATCCAAGGAATTAAGAGGCTATGATTTTGGATGAATATAAATAGAGACTATAACAGTGCATGTGAACGTAGAAGTCAGAAGCAAGTAAATACAAGTTTAATCTATTCACAAGGTCATGTATTTGTCCTTGTCATCTAGTCACAAGCACAACTGAAGTGAAAAATATATTTTATGAACTCCTATGTCAATTTGTGCCCGATTCGTTAGTACCTGAGCTCAAGATGTGCAAGATGAACAGATTGCCCCAACTGATCTTTGGTCAAACTGGCTGCAAGAATGAGCTGGCCTCCAGTTGCAGTGTAGTTGACTGATATCGACAAGAAATCAGCTAAGACCTGTTGAAGCCTAAGGCTATCACCATATAATGTTTCGTTCACAATCTCCTTTGCCACATCATTGACCATTCGGATTCCCTTTCCATTGCTCTTTGTCATGACTTGACTTATAGAGGCAACCAGTACTTCATTCAGTGTAAACTCAACCATTTCGAGATCCAAGTAGCTGTAGAGAATTCATAAAACAAAGGGGAAAAAATATTAGATTACAACAGATCATAACAAGAATTAAAACTGCAGAAACAGAGTTACTCCCTCTGTGCAATAGCAAGCATCTCTTCTACAAAAGAATGTGTGTGTTAAAACCAAGAATCTTCTAGGTGTATAAAGACAGAAAATCTGATGCATAATTTTACCAGAAGTTCTTCTCACCCTAGGTGTTACAATACTAGTAATAATGCATTCAGAATTGATATAGTAGTCAATCTAAGAACCTAACCCTGATCATTGCAGGGAAATTAAATGTAGCAGCGTAAGGATGTTTCAGGAAAAATTATCTAATTGTTTTCCTTGTATAAGGTATTTATTCCTCCACTGTCATCAAGCAATACAGAACAAAGTGCAGATTACAGAATTTTTTTTTGAGAAATGAATGTAGTTGTAAACATGTCAAAGGGAAGAAAAGTCACTATTTAGAGATTAAATATAATCATACCCAACCTAAAAAAGCTTTGATCAAAAATCTCTCTTTTGTTTCTCGAGAGAGATTTTATGGAAAACCCTTAGGTTTTTCCTCTTCCGTCTCTTTCTAGAGACTTTCCACCTCCCTCTGGGAGTGCCTTCCGGGGGAGGAGGTATGGTCTCCATCCTCCTCCCCTCTCCTCTTCTTGTTTCTCTCTTCCTTTTTCCCTTGTTTTCTCTTGTTTCTCTCAGTTTTTTGCCTTTCCTTGTCTCACCACAGCGCCGACTCCTGCCCTCCACCTTTTTTCCGTTCTCAGCCTCCACTCACAGCCCCTCACCGCCGCCCTCTACCTTGGATTAGCTGGGTATTTCAGATCTAGTTTCCCAAAAACTAGATCTGCTTTTCCACGTCGGTGCAGCCACCAAACGCGCCTCGCAATCTTCTCCACCGGCCTCCCTGCTCTTCACTGCTGTTCTATACGTCTCCTCTGGGCCCCCACTCGATGGCGTGTGGCTTGCACACTCAAGCCAGACTTTGCTTGTGACGTCCCACATCGCCTAGGTATGGAAATGGGAATGTCCTTAAATATATACTACACCCTTAATGATAACAACGCGTTTTAAAGCCGTGATGGACATGATCTCATCAGAACTCCGCGGTTAAACGTACTTTATCTAGAGTAGTACCAGGATGAGTGACCTCCTGGGAAGTCTGGTTTAGGGGAGCCAAAAGCGGACAATATTGTGTGTCATTGAGGTGAGGTGTTACAAATGGTATCAAAGCCATAGCCGAGCCTGAGATGGGGGGAGCGTGCACAAGCCCATGAAGGTCGGTAGCGGGCACTCGTTGGGACGGACGCCAAGAATGGGCTAATCCCATGAGGGTCGCCAGCGGGGACGCTGGGTCCTAAGAGGGGGTGATTGTGACGTCTCACATCACTTGGGTATAGAGATGGGGATGTGCTTAAATGTATACTACACCCTTAATGACAACAACGCGTTTTAAAGTCATGATGGACATGATCCCATCAGAACTCCGCAGTTAAGCGTGCTTTATCTAGAGTAATACTAGGATGGGTGACCTCCTGGGAAGTTTAGTTTGGGGGAGCCAAAAGCAGACAATATTGTGTATCATTAAGGTGGGGTGTTACAAATGGTATCAGAGCCATAGCCCACCCTGAGATGGGGGGAGCGTGCACAAGCCCATGAGGGTCGCCAACGAGGACGTTGGGTCCTAAGAGGGGGTGATTGTGACGTCCCACATTGCCTAGGTATGGAAAAAATGATGTGTTTATATGGAATTTACTCTCTCTAAATGGTATGAGGCCTTTTGGGGGATAAACCTAATAATAAAACCGTACGGGCTTGGCCCAAAGCGGACAATATCATACTATTTGTAGCAGGGTGTTACAAATGGTATCAAAGTCATAGCCCAGCCTGAGATGGGGGGAGTGTGCACAAGCCCATAAAGGTCGCTAGCGTACTCGCTGGGACGGACGCCAAGAATGGGCTAATCCCATGAGGGTCGCCAACGGGGATGCTGGGTCCTAAGAGGGGGTGATTGTGACGTCCCACATCGCCTGAATATGGAGATGGGGATATGCTTGAATATATACTACACCCTTAATGACAACAACGCGTTTTAAAGCCATGATGGACATGATCCCATCAGAACTCTATAGTTAAGCATGCTCTATCTGGAGTAGTACTAGGATGGGTGACCTCCTGGGAAGTCTGGTTTGGGAAAGCCAAAAGCGGACAATATTATGTGTCATTTAAGTGGGGTGTTACATTGCTCTTCACCATCACTGCCGCTCACCGACGTGCCTCACCTTCACTCCCATTAGCCACTCCTCTCCTTGCCGCCTTCCTCCGCATCTCCTTCAGGCCTCCACGCGCCAACACGTGGCTTGCATGCCCAAGACAGCCCGTCTTCCTCTGCCGCAGCCTGTCTCCGCCATCCTCCGTGACTTGCTGTTGTTGGTTTTTGTTATGTCTTTCTAATGTATGTTCTGCTTTTCTGTACTTCTTTTGTTACTAGTTAGTTATGGTCTCTTAGGATCTGGTCGTTTTATCCTGTGGAGGAGACCTTAGTTTCCGGAGTGAGTCACTCCCCTCCCCCGGTTCTCTTGAAGGGTTTCTTGATGGCCTCTACCCATTCGGATAGGGTTGAAGGGTCTCGCAAGGATCATGTCCCTACCTGTTAGGGTAAGGTTGAGAGGTCTTTTGAGGGTCATACCCTTGCTTGTATCCCCTTTCATTGGGGGTTCAGGTAGGGTTGAAGAGTTTCGCAATGGTCATGCACCTGCCCTCCGCTGTTTTGGTGCTTAAATTGCTTTATGCGGTCTATTCCTTGCCTTTTGCCCAAAGTACAAAGGACCGGGACATTTTTGACCCCTTTGGGATCATTAACACACTCATTTCTTGTTTGGTGTTTCCAGATTTGGTGTTCTTTCTTTTGTTTGGGTTTGTTTTTGAGGAGCCCACCCCTCTTAAACGTTTTCTTCCTTGTAACCCCTTTTTTTTAATGGATGATGTATTTACACCCCAAAATAAATAAATAAATAAAATCATACCCATCAATTATGCTATCAAGATCTGAGTCATCAAGAATCTTGCTGAGCTGGCGCTGGCATTGGGCACTAGTATGCAGAAGCTCTTTCTGTTCAAATCCTAACTCAGTACCCTCCATCATTTTCCGAGAAAATATAATCCCAGACAGAGGATTCCGTATCTGCCTTTTTATATAAGCCAATGCTTTCAATCTCTTCAAGGCAGTTTGCTCTGATAAACGCTGGACATTAAGTGCTTGTTGCAGCTCTTGGCTAGCAAGCTGCAAGAAGCAAAAGACTCCAGTGACTGCACCCTCTCTGTCCAATTTCTTACTCACACATAGCAGGCATTCTACATACTTTCCACTTCGAGCAAAGAAACTGAAAGAGACCTTTTCAGGTTCCTGACCAGTCATGGCATTATTAAGTACAATTCCAAGGTTTACAAAAACTTCTTGATTCTTGAGACGGCAGCATGCTGTTTGTGTCCCAAAAACCTCTCCCAAAAGCATTTTATCTATAACTTCTTCTCGTGTCCACCCACTTAACTTCGTCATTGCTGGATTCCACTCAGAACACCACCCAAATTCATCCGCACCAAATATTGGGGGGATCAAAGGGTTTGGGTTTTGTACAATAGCTTTGTAATCACCTTCAATCCGAGTAAACTTGTCCATAACTATCTTCTGACCAGTGATATCTTGGGCCACAAAACAAACACCCACAACAGTATCTCGAAGATCCCTACTTGCACAAGCATTCACAACTAAGCTGATGGGACCAGAATCACTCTTAGACCCATGTGTTTTGATCTCAAATTGGATATTCTGCTCTTCATTGCCTGATCACACAATAAGGTAAAAGAACATTATCAATAAATGCTAAAAAAAAAAAAAAAATTATTGAATCCATCTGTTTCATGCATGGCAAACAAATCTCATCTTACTGACCTCCCTCCTGCCTTTCATTCTCCAATCTCAGTTTCCTATCTTTTAACAGTACAAGTGCACCAGAGAGTCTCCTGTTCTCTCATTCTTTTCAATCAATTTGATGCACATGCATGGATTTAGATAAGATATTATGCACATGCCCGACTGGTCACACACTCACACACACATGCACATACTCGCTCATGCTTATGCATATGTATATTACAAGTACAAATTGATAATTTAATGAAGTTAGAATATAAACATGGATAGGGAGATACCCTGCAATGCCAAGTACAACATCCTCTGGACTGTATCAGTTGAAGAATCTTCCACAAGTGTGAGCAAATGCTTTCCAATTGCTCTATCAACAGGAAGGCCAGTTAAATCAGCAATCTTTGTGTTCCACCCATTAATCAGCCCATCCACATCAACTGCCAGAATTGGCACTGTGGCCGTTTCAATTAAACGGACCATCTCACTTGTCACTGCTTCCAGTTCTTGCATCCCTTCAATTTTGAGGTCACTGAGCTTCATATGGATGGCATTGGTACTTATATTCGTTGTTTCAATATCTTTGAATGCATTCCTCAAGATAAGCTGCAGAGAATGGATTGCATCCATTTCATAGTCCTTCCAGGGTAAACTCCTTGTCTTCACAACTTCGAGGAAAGCCTTGAATGACGATCTTGGGTGCATCCTCGTACCATCATCCTTCTCACCAGGTTCATGCTTTGCACCACCCCATCGAATTTCTGCAGCAGTGTGGGATCGAAACCAGAAAATCATGTCCTTGGAAGTTATCCTCACAGCTGCCATTCCACATACAACATCGCCAAGAGCAAGAGCCCCCGGGAACCCTGCATCATACAAGCTATCTGTACTTAAACCTGTTGAATCCATATGGTACTCTGAGAGCCATGAGGCTATGTCATGCAGCTGGAAATCACTTGGAGTTACACCCAGTCTCCATATCTTGTTCTTGTATAATAAAGCAGCTCCATCACACTTCACAAGATCCATTATATTTGGGCTTTGTGACACAATTCCCAAGGGTGCATCTCGCATCAGCAAATCACACAATAGTGTTTGGGTACGCAAGATGTTCTTCTCAACAATTTGATTTTCTAACTCCAATTCCTTATTCACATGGATGGCAAATACTTGAGCTAGAAATTCACAGGCATACCTAAGAGGGAATGGAACAAACCTCGGAGTGGTGTTATGGCATACTACTAAACCCCAGAGTCTCTTTCTCTTTTGTGGCTGCACAGAATTAGAGCTGTCTCCCTCTTCATCCCCCTCATTAACTACAACTGCCATCACTAGAGAAGCAATGGAATTCATATTCTCCATGTACTGCAAATGGCAACTGTGTGGTGCCCTTAAGGTTGAACCGCACAACGTCGGATCAAACGGAAGCTTCTCGTCTTGAAGCACTTTCACATGTCTTGCATGACAATCAACAATCATACGGACCTTATTCTTCATAAATAAGAAGCGTGCGGCCTGAGGGATATCAGTAGCTGGATAATGCAAACCCAGATATGGTTCTAGCCCTGGCTTTGTGATCTCGGAGACCACTTCCCCATGATCATCATCATGAAATTTATATGCCATCACCCTATCATAACCAGTTAGTTCAAAAACCTCTTGAACCATTGTATCACAAAGCCTTTCCATGCTGCCACTTGGCAATGACTGCAATCGGGTAATTGCTTTAGCTGCAAGCTTGTATGATTGCAGGGCCCCGGCAGCAGTCATGGGGACTTCATAAGGCTTGACTGGCTCAAAGTCAATGATCAAACTACCCGTTACCCGATGGACAATTGCATAAAAGGGCTTACCAGATGTCTTGCAATGGACTAAGATGGGATTCAAGAGAGAAACCTCCCAAAACCCCAGGGCCTTTTGCAATGCAGAGGCACTGGGGGCAGTGAATATGGTTCTCACATCTGTTCCAATGCCGAGAACTGGGTGGTCCCCAACGCTTGGGACTGCATGGCTGACCATAGTCAGCATTTCAGGGGCATTCTCACTGTATGCAATGACTTTGAAAGTTTTCTCATCCAAGGCTAGCAAGCAACCAAATGGTTGGATAAGCTTGCCTTTCTGTATGTGATGGAGGTAAGCTGTTGTTACTTTGTCAGTCCTAGGTTGTTGATCTCCACTAACTGCACCGGTAACCCTCACTGAGCTTGAGTAATCAAAAGAATCACCCGACTCCTCAAAATCTGCATGGAGCTTTGCATCGACAGTGGTCTGCGCAATGATCCTAGCACTGTGTCTCGAGCGCCCTGAATTGCTGGACGAGTGGCTGGGCCTTGAAGAAGACATTTACGCAAACTGAAAAAATAAAACAAAAGAAATAAAATAATCTCACACCCCATAAAACCTATCAAAAGGATTACCAGAATGTTAATGCTGGTAAATAATTACATAGTTATGGTTGCGATCATTGTTATTGTAATCATGTTCACATGGTCATCGTCCAGTAGTAATAGAGCATGCGAACTTTTATGAGTATACTTTCATGATGCCCCAAAAGTCACAATTGTTAAAATTGTACATGAAGCATCCAAGATAAGGAAACTCAATGACAGATAAAGGGAAAGTCTTTTCATAGCTTAAGCAATAGTAGTACGTCTTTTCCATTAGTAGTAAAGCAAAGATGCTCTTTGATGATCTGCATGAAGTATATTTCCATTACCTAGCAAACAGTACAAAAACAAAGATGCCCCACGCTGATTCTTCATTCTTTGAAGTATATATGCATTAGTGACAGCAACCTAGTAAACAGTATCAACAAATAACAACAGAATTGCATATCGCTTAAAAGACACCACTTTATTGATGAATTATGAAGCCAACTATATGACACTTTAATAAAGTAAGCATTTGAATCATATGCTAAGGATAGTTCTAGTTCAGCTAAAACAAAAGTCAAAAAAGAGAAGCGGTACTACAGCTGGTAAATTGATAGATGAAAATAACTCATACAGGGGCTATGGCTAACAACAATTTCCAAATTTAGAGACCTACAAAGACATTCTAAGAACGAAACTTTCTGGAAAAAAAAAATCCCAAGTTGATGTTCATCCGAGGAAGAATTATTTGTCACCCAAAATAACAAAGACAAAGAAAAAAAGAAAGCAAGAAAGAGCATAGAAATGGAAAACATTCTAACCTTGTTATCGGTTGAGCAGCAGGAAGCAATAGCCAATTCTGTGAGAACTAGTCTGGCCAAACTGATATGAAAACAGCTTGGAGAAAGTTTTAAGGAATCCAAAGTGTGTCCAGGAAACCCCGACCCATTCATGGAAAACCCCACAACATCTCGATCACCGCCTCCACTGTCTCTGCCCTCCCTTTAATCCCAGCACTTCGCACTTTGCACTTAGCAGGGACCACCAGGACTAGTATTATTAGTGTTTCTTAAAGATATACACACTCACAGACAACTTCCTTGATGGGTTCACAATTATTTATGTAACATTCTCCAAGACATGGATCAAAGAGAAGAAGGGAGTCACAAACCATGAAAGGGAAAAAGAAAACCATATTTTTATGGGGGCGGTTCCGTTTCCAAAGAAGGATAATGGAGGTCGTTCATCGCATCCATAAATAAAATAGCACGATCTCGAATTTCTACTGGTACCTGGCTCTAACAGTACTGAGATCACTTTCTATTTTAGCTTAGTCGGTTCCCATTAAAAAAAAAGAAATGAAAAAAAAAAAAGAGTCCAACTAAAATATATGCATATGAACAGAAAAAAGTTAGAAGTGGGATCACACCCATGATGATAGATGAAAGGAAGGAGACAGTTGGGTTTGTTTGGGGGTGAGGATGAGCGTACAGTAGCGGGATGGCCCATGCTTTTGGACACATTATGCCAAGTAAACAACAAGAGAGTGAGTTATGGGAGTCACGTGTTGGCCTCAATCGTGTGTCAGACTGAATGAACAAGATAATGGGTATTTGCAATGACGATGTGTGCTTTTAGTGTAGGTGGCGGTGGGTCAGTTTCCGGATCAAGGGGGAATGTGACGCAGACACCAGATTTGGTGCCCGTACCGATGAGTATAGGCGTAGCAATTACTTTTATGTTTTCGCTTGATCCATTGTGAGTAAATCTCTTTTTCTTTTTCGTTTTTTTGTTTTTTTTTGTTTTTATGTTTTTTAAGGCTTAATTTAACAACCTTTAATTTAAATTAGGTCGACCTGCTTGAAGATAATGGTTCGCAATCCTTTGGTTTGCTCAGGAAAAAAAAAGGGGGGGTGGGGGTTCCTTTGGCTCATAATCAACAATATGTTTCTGGTATATCGTTTCATTTCTGAAATTAAAGCAAGTAGGATAAATTCTGAGAGCCTAGAATTCATGAGGAAGCCTGCTTCCTGTGCGTTCAATTTTCTGAAGAGATTGAAGCTCATCAACATGCATCTTGGATTCCAACATTAAAATCAGGCTGCTAATGGTCTCTATGGCATTTGTTGCGCCTATAGCATTCAGATCCTGTGTTTTGGTGTCACCTTCTCACCACCTTGGAAAACTGTAGGAGAAAGTACACAAGTGAGTGGCATATTAGCTTATACGCACAATTTTTCGTTGAGCAATGCTAAAAATTAAATTTTTATCTTACAATGTTAATATAATAGTATTTATTAACTTTAGATTAATCATTGTTAAAAAATAATAATAATCTAATAGTTTATTATAATTGTCATATTAACATCATAGAATAATTGTGCGATAAAAACATAGTATATAACATTTTTTTTTTTTTTTAACTAAGCTAATTGCTTTGGGATTAACAATCAGCCAATTAAGGATTTCCACAACTCTATGCATTTTTCTACAAGAAACGTAGACATCCAATCAGATCTTTCTCCTTTCTACAAGAAACTACTACTTTACCTTTGTATATTGTGCTTTAGATGTTACATGATTTCTACATAGCTCCTACCTTTCGCCTGTAGTCTCTTGAGCATAAATATATCTTTTTCATATGCTTTAAAGTATTCCACACAGTTTTTTTTATCCTCACAGTACTTCCCTAAGCATCTCATGATCGTTTTAAAGTCATGGACAAAGAAATATTAAATAACAAGTAAACATCAAAAAGAAATCCTGTGCTGAGCAGTCTAAGCTGCTTTTTCGCTTGAGGGCATCCCCAGTCTCTGTGGTTTCTTTCTTCTTTGCGGTAGATGGGTTTAAGATAAAGCATCTGGCAAACGTTTCCAAGAGAATAAAATATAAAAATATAATCTTATATGATATATTAGAACCAACATGCTAAGTTGTACAAGAATTATTCCTCTAAAACAGAAATCAAAGATACAAGTCAGAGTCTTTAAGCTCTCATAAAAACGAAATTTTAGGATCCTTCAATCCATTTTTCAATCATAACTCATAACACACTTCTACTTGAGAAACAATTTGTTAATTAGCTCCAGAAATTGAATTCGTCTCCACATCCCCATCAACAAAAATACTGTCCTCCAAAAGTTTCTACCAGTCAAAAGAACCTTTTCAGATCAGGAATGATGTGATTTCTTCTCTTGATCAGCTATGGTATGCATAAATAATTGGCTTAAACTGAATTTTCCTAACCACATGCCACCGTCAGTTCTTTTAGAAGCCTCCAACTTGTCTTAAAACTTTGGTAGTAAAGAATCGAACCTGCTCAAGTTTCTAAACCAAAAATATCGTCATGCAAACTAAATTGGCACATTGGGGCTGTCAGAATTAACAGAAGGTATGGTTTGTAAAGGGAATCTTAAACACAGACAGGAGCATTATTGAAAAATGTTTCTGGCATATAATTGCATACATGCTGTACATGATCTTTAAAAAGATGAGCAAAGAATAGAACTACTATGGGTAGACTTTAGAATCTTCATTTCTCATGGGGCTTTTAGAGATTTCTGCTGATCAAGTTATCCCATGCCTTAACAAAGTGCTAGCATAGGAAATATTCTCCATCTTATTCAAATGTCAAGCGATGCTGCCACATACTAGGAATATAATTCTCAGGACAGAAAATAAGGTTTCCAACATCATATTGATAATCATGGTAGTCCAGTTAGTAAAATGGCTCAGCCATTGCTTGGCAATTAACATGTGCAGTGAAACCACTGAGGTGTTCAGATAAGCCAGTTATCAGAATGTGCAACAACTACAAGGAACTAGCTAGAGAAAGAAACAGAAGAAACAAAATATTTCATTTCTCATCAGGCTTTTCTAGGAATTTGAGCAATGGAAGTCGTCTCATGTTCTAAACTAGATTATTGCAGAAACTTTGAATGAATCTTAGCGTCTCTTAACAGAAATTAGGTTTGCTACCATTAAAGAGGTTATAGGCTTAATTCTTTCCACATACAATTTACATATCAAGAAAGAATAAGAAACGAGAGAAAAGTGTCAATTGTATAGAAACTTTGATGTTTCTTCCGTTACTTGGCATAAAAATGTAATTGCCACCAACTACAAATAGTACCACTAGAACCAAGAAGAATAAGTAAATTTTCACTGTTTCGATATCAAAACTTATGCTCAAGGAATAGATAACAGGGAAAATTATATGGTTTCTTCACCAAAGTATTATAGTAATATAATGGCAAATTGGCTCAGAAGCCGGGTAAAATATTAAAAACTCATGTAGCCGAAAACCATCAAGATTGACAAATCAGAAGAATTGGACATTCCATGAAACTAGCAAGACATTCTAAAAGTTACTGCTTACAACAAGATCAATGGAAGTTTAGGAAAGATTCGCAAGACAAGCTGTCTAATATGCCGCAGATTGTAATTGATTAGCATTTCTCCAATATCATGTGGAGTGGCATGGGCTGCCAACAATAAACGGCACATCCTAACATCTGCCATTCACTACACAATGGAACGCTCAAGGTACACTAATAAGAGTCGCATTATCTGACCCAAAATGCTACAAAATATATTTTAAGACAACAGATACCTCCAATTATGGGAAACAATGGTACATATCAATAAATAATGGAAGGAAAGATCAAAGACACCACAGATGTTATCTCTGTACAGATGTGAGCAAGACTACCTTCCCTAGATGCAGATAATACATTGCCAGAATACACTATTAGTTCAACCAAACGCAAGTTTGCCTTCAGTATCTCTCAGAAGTAATTGGCAAATCATTTTCTAAACAACTTTTCCACATAAATCTACTTCATTAAAAAAAATACTTCACCATAAAACAAATAAAATTTTCCTCCGTGTGATCCTAAGACCTTTAAGGTCCTATTCCCTAGAGTCTATGTTCAGCTTGTCCAGTTGCGTCCTACCTAAAGTGTGAGTGGTATTTTTATTATACATCACCGAAATATTGAACAACAATGACCCTTGTGAACTTAGCAAAGGGACCAACTTGGGAAGAGGGAGGGGGGGTTAGGACTCATCTCCCTTTTATCATACAAAATATAATATACTCAGACTCAAACACCTCTTAAAAATCAGTTCAAGGGATTTAGTCCTCCACCAAAGAGACATTGGCCATGGATTTCCAGAGTACTGCCTCATTAATTTAGCAGGAAAGAGGCATGAAGCAAGGAACAAAACATAGAAGATATACAAATTTGATTTATATAGTGTACAGAAAATGAGAAGATAAATTTATATAATTTTAAGAAAAGTATACATTATGAAAATAAATCAATTAAACAAAAAGGCTATACAAATTGAAAGAATCCAATGGTTTTGAAAACCTGTTCCACTTCCGTAATGGATCAATGCACTCTTTCAAAATAAAGCACCTGCACCTATACTTCGTACTCAAGGTAACAAACTGACTACCACGTTCAATTACAAGATTGAATTTCCTCAGAGAACAATAATGTGGACTGCCAAATGAGTCATAGAAGAAACGAAAACTTGCATCCGAAATTCTTAACCAAAATAACAATTGGATGAATCAAGCTCGGTTCTCCACCATTTGAGCACGGCGCATCCCCAGTTTGTAGTCGTATAATCTTGCAGCAAACATGGAACATGGCTGAAACACCAAGGAGACACTTCCTCATTGTAACAGTGAACATTTGACAGCGAAAAGTGCCCCCCTTCCCCCCCCCCCCCAAAAAAAAAAAGTCTTTCATAATCTGTATGTCCTGAAACTTCTTCAAAGCTACTAATAATATTCTGAATAATCACTACCGCCCAACAAGCACAAAACAATAACGGAGGAATTTATTAAACACGACTTCTTCACTCTGCACCATGTGAGGTGAGGTCAAAATCTAAGTGGGTATTGCTTTCTTTGGAATAGAAATCATTCTTCTCTATGAAAGCTTTCAGCATCTCATAGGTGAAGTTTGGGTCATTTGGGTCGCTTGCGTGAGTTGGTGACTCCAAAGTCTGGGGTTGCGTGAAACAAAAGTAACAACCTTTACCACGACGACCAACACAACCAAACCTCTTACCTGAAGTCCCGGCATTTGCAGAAGCAGAAGAAGAGGAGATCTTTTTATTCCTTCTTCTGAGGAGTTGCTTCTCGGCTTTTGTGAGGGCATGTAAGATCAGCTGCTTTGCCTTTGCGAAATCCCTTGTACATCCACCACCACTTACATATCTATCCTCTCTCTGCTGCGTTCCGTCGTCTTCTCTGACATGGATCCCACCACCACTGGCACCAACATTGAAGATCTCCTTATCAGATACAGACATCAATTTTTAGTTGTCCAGATTTACGTTCTTGCAGCAAAACTCCCACGCTGATAATATAAGAAATAATATATTATTTGTAAAATATTTGATCAAGAAGATGGGATTAGACAAGAATTAGAAGAAAACCCAGTTGAAAATGATTGGAAATAGGGGTTGGGTTTGAAGTTTCTCCGGGTCCGGGGAACAGTTTAAGAGATCACAGGAAAACTCTCTAACCCTCTCGCAGCGGCAACTGTAACGTAATTAAATTATTCATTCAAAAAATTTTACTCATATGCAAATCTCTATTTTATAATTAATAGATCACAGTTTATTTTTTGATGAATTAATAGAAGAAGTTATTTAAAAAAAAAAAAAAAAATTAATAGATCACAGAAATCAGATACGTGTTTGACATACGTGTTAGTTTTGGAGTCGGGCCTTTGGTCAGTTGATGTATTGGGTATTTTAATTTATTCTTTCCCCTTCCCGTCCTACTAAAGTAGTGGGCCAAGGGCACCTTTTGGATTGAGATTCTATCATGTACGGTCTTTTATGGCTGTGAGCCTGTACTTGAGTCGACTCTCGCCCAATTTACTCTCGAGTTAAATAATATGTTCAATTTCAATATATTTATTTATTCAAACGAGTTGCTCAATTAATATTTTTTTAAAAAAAAATTCATACTAATAATTAGCTAATTAATTATTGTTAAGATTTTATCATTTAAGTCAATTAGATAAATTAACTCAAATCTTAAACAATTCAATACCGAGTCTATATATATATTTTATACTATGTATTTAAATTTATTACACACATAAATACACCCATTTACACATAAACACAAAGTTATCTATCTTAACATTCACAATTACAATAATTCGAGTTATATATATATATATATATATATATATATATATATTAGGAAGTGAAGTCCTTTTATCTTTTTAAATATCTTTTTATCTTTTTAAATATTTAAGATGATGATATTACAAAGTTAAATAATACTATAAAACTAATAAAAATAAAGTTATGCTCAAATAAATTTATACGAGTCATGCTCAAGCTATTTATGAAAAGCTTTGTTCATTTACATCCTTATACATGAAATACATAAACTTAAATAGAGTTGTTTATTTTAAATGAATAACCTAGATTGCAACAGTTGATAAGAGAAAGGGGAAAAAGATAATTTGCACAAGAGCAAGCCACACACATAATTCAAACATTTCTTTTGACCACATGCTAGTTCAACTACCCTCAAAGCCAAAGGTAATCTTTAGGTGTGGTTGAACCATTCATTTAGCCATAAAAGTGACTGCACAGCCTGCACTGCCCCCTCTAGCTTTACTCTCTTCCCCCTCTCTTATATATTGTCGTAGTAATCTGAATCGTTCATTTACAATAGATGGTTTAAATTAAAGTTATTGCATGGCTTGCAACACCATGAACCCGATCCGGATATGCACGAGGCATCTTTTTGAGATTGAGGTTCCGTTTCTTTCGACGTAAAATGGTTTCTGTCAGAAAATATTTTCCTTAAAAATGATTTCCTGAAAAATATTTTACGGTGTATAGCACGTATGGAAAATCACAATTTTATATATATATATATATATATATATATATAAAATCACATTAAACTCTAAATTTATGGTCAAGTCCCGATCAAGTCCCAGGCGGGTCTTGGGCAGGTCCCATGCGGGTCCTAGGCAAGTCTCGTGCGAGTCCTAGTCAAGTCCAAATCAAGTCCCAGCGAGTCTCGAGCGAGTCTCGGGTGAGTTCCAGTCAAGTCCCTGACGAGTCCCAATCGGACTCAATCAAGTCCCGACGGGGTCCCAGGCAGGTCTAGTCGGATCCTAGGCAAGTCCAATCAAGTCCTTGGCAGGTCCCGTGTAAGTCCTGGGCGAGTTCTGATCAAGTCCCGGGCATGTCCCAGGCGGGTCTCGATCAAGTTCCGACGGGGTCCTGGGCGAGTCTTGGCAAGGTACATTGATTTGAGAATGAGATGTTCAAAGTCATTTTCCGAAAATTAAAGAAGAATTTTCGGTTAAAGGAAAAATATTTTCCGTTAACTATTATTTTACGTCGCACTAAATACGGTAAAATGCGGAAATCAAACCATTTTATGCCGAAAGAAACTAAGCCTGAATATCATGTATTATTGCTTCTTTATTTTTTTAAAAAATGAATAATAATAATAACATCATGAACGATTAGGCAGACAGCCGATCTTCTAGCGTTAGCCATTAGGCATGTGGACCGGTTTAAGAGAATGGAACTTTCATACTCAGTTTTGCCATTCTTTTCTTGGAGCATCGTTTGAAGACTACAGGATGCATGCCATAAGAGTGACTGAGAGATAAAGAAGTCATGACATTAACATCCATCTAATCACCAATCTTGGAATTGACTAGGAAGAAGTGTTAAAGTGTTGATTAAGTAATTAAATTTAACTCTTCCTATCAACTTAAGCTTTTAGGATAACTGATAATTTAATATGGTATCAGAACCAAAAGTTTTGGAATAGAACCTTGACTCCGTCAAATTACCCCCATTTAAATTAAATATTTCACGCGTTGAGTATCACCTATTAAAAGGGAGTTTGAGCCCACACGTGAGGAAAAGTGTTGAAGTGTTGATTAAGTAATTAAATTTACATTTTCTTATCAGCTTAAATTTTTTGGATAAGTGGTGATTTAACAAGAAGTTCATTGTTGCCTTAACCAAACATACCAATATCATGGAGTTCTTCAACTATATAATTCTTTAAGGAAACTGTAAGAAAGTATTTAAAGCAAATTATATTTTCTATACTACAGAGAATGATAACTTTTTTCCTTGCTTTCCTTCTCAATCAAAATAGTGGTTGGTGGAATTGTAATTTGATGATCATCAACTTAGAGTTGGTTAGTAGTAAAAGAATCATGAGAATAAAGCGAAAGTCTTGCAGTAGCTTCGTGAAAAGCCACCATCTGGGAGAGCAATGAGAAGCCTTGCAACCTGCGAACACCTTTGGTCAGGTCAGTCATTTTGTGCAAGTTTTTCTCAGAACTCGGTCTTAGCCCTGGTCCAAACAAACTATATCTTGGAACTTCAACAAGTAGAACCCAGAAACGTAAAGAGCGCACCTGATTTCAATTTCCTAACCTACTTGTTTTCTACCCCATGATATGCATGAGTCATGACCTCAAGTTTTAATGATTAATACTTTTGTAAGCTTATATATATATATATATACTTCACATTCTCTATGAAACATTTCCTTTCAAATCAATATCAATGATATCATAGCCTTTCATGTAACAGGGTGGCAACCATGAAATCTGTAGCAGGCATTTTTTTAAAGCTCATTCATTATATGCGGAAAGCAAATCAGAGAACGCTTCCTAATGAACTTCTGTAACACCTTATTCATGATGTCTTCCAATGAATACAGGTTTGTTGGCTCATTATAATTGAACAGTCGCTGTAAAGTGGGGAATGCACTAGCTTTCTGAAGTCAGTCACCGCCTCTCTGGCCCCGGCTCCAGCTACTACTTTTCCAACTAATACAAACCTATATACCTATATCCCTCTTCCCTCTGCATATTTATAAGGGGAAGGCCATTAGAAATCATCCTAGCTAATTATGCTAGACACAATCATTGCCAATGACCCAAAAGAGATGTATTGCACAAAGATATAGTTAGTGACTTGAATTGAAGACCAGGTTCATTATAAGGGCCAGAGTTTTCCAACAAAATGAGGAGCGCATATCGGAGAATGTGGTGGGTGGTGCCTTGCACGAGCAGGAAAAGTTTGCAAACTGACTGCCTGAAGGATATAAAGGAAATACTCAAGACCAAGCTTGCAACGATCATGGAAGAGCCAGAGATGTGTGAGCAGAACTTAAACACCACCAATTAAGGCATCATCACATGGCTAAGAAGGGAAACAAGATCCGAGTCAAGTATAAGATGGGACGCCTTTTCATGCCCCAGTTCAGCCTCAAAGATTCTTGTGCCCTATTCATGACAGGGTTTGCCTCTAAGGGAGCTTTGGTGGGCTTCTTCAATATTGACCTTCTTAAGCTTATGCATTAGCCTGTCTAAAAAGCGACACCCACAGATGTGTTTATTAGGACTACAATAAAGGGAATGCATGATGGGCCAATAGCGGCCGGGTATACATGATTTAGTCTCCTGTAATCTGTTAAACATACCGTATTAGCCTGTATTCCTGCAAGCATCATATTTCACTGGGCCTTGCACGTGTAATGTTTGTTATATTGGCTCCTATTTCACATTCCCTAATGATTGCTGCTAATTATAGAGTGGACAACCTGGACATCTACCACCAAAGCATGTATTGGCATGTAATTGATACAATTGAACTATGCTCTCTCAGTTTTCATGCATTAGCTTCTGCCCTCTAACGGAGGAATATAAGTTAATGTGTCAGAAATGATAGAAGTAATGCTCTAGGAGAGGTGAGAAGAATGAGTGACAAAACTAGGTATCAGAAGACCCTATACACAAGAATTGAGGAAAGTGAGACAAATTTAAGGAAGATAATTCTACGTGACACTAGAAAGCAAGTGAAGACCTGGAAAATGAGAGACAGATAGAAATAAGTAAAATGGACGGGTTGTATCTTACTTTGCCGGTGACATGGGGAGGGGGAGCTTTTATTATTTTTTTTCCCCTCAGATTATTATAGACTACAGTAAAAAAGTAAGAGTTATCAGCAATGAAATAAAGCCCAGGATCCTAGCCAAACTGACCTGCAATTTCTTAAATGCAGTGCGCTGAATGCACAGTTTAGAGGCCCTATATATTTACGCTTTGATTATTGAAACTTGGAGAAGAGTTGAGGCTTGTTGAACTGTTAGTTTTGTTCTCAAACGAATAACTGGCTACCCAAGTTGGAAGTTTGAGAGAAGAATTGAGGAAACCAGCGGGAAATACTTAAAGAATCCAATTTCTAAGAAGTTCCACTGGCATGTTTTAGAGATGCTAGTCAGGATCAATTGGCTTATGCACAGGTTCAACTTCAATGCAAATATTACTCACCGAATAGATGGAGGTTTGGCAAACTATTAAGCTTGTTTTCTTATTTAGGTTGTGAACGTTTATCCCGGCGGTAAAATAAGACAAGCAATTACTTGCATGTTTCTAAGAGAGAGAGAGAGAGAGAGAGAGAGAGATGATATAGCAACCAGGACCACATGATACGGCACACTCTTTCTTTTCGGTAAATAGAAACCTGTTTGGTGCTGTAGTTCCCTAAACATATTCGAAGTCTCGACTTAGTTACCGCTGTCTTAATTTGGAATCAAGCCTGGAGTAGTGGAGAATACAGTGTTCATATTATTTTGTTCAAAAGTAGTGCTGTAGAAAAGATAGACAATAGATGAGAAAATTATTAATGTTTCGGTTATAACAGAAGGTTGTCACCGAATGTAGGTCAAATTCTTATTAAAAGAAATGACAGTCTTCCTACGTACGTACAGAGAGATGAGATACAACTGGAAGCCCCCACTGAGTGGGAAAGATGATCGCAGGACATACACCGTCGTTCACTCGGTTGACAATATCAGCGTAGATCCTAGCAATCCTGATAGGCAATACCATCACAGAAAACGCCTTCAAGATGATCTTCCTTGACCGTGATAAGCGAAGACCCTTTAGCCGTCCATTTCTTTTCTGCACCCAACAACTTCTAGGCCTCGCCACCTTTTCATCAGCATTGTTTAGCTTCTTGTAACGACAATATCTCAAGCGTCTACTAAGTAAGTCTTGGAAACCCATCTGCGGAAGTGAGGACCAATTGGAGGTAAGAGAAGAAAATTGAGTTAGTTCCAAGGACTTTCTGCGTGGCTATGCATACCATACGCAAATCTATGTGTATATATAAAGAGGAAGAGCTAGTTGAGAACAGGAGATAATGGATGTGCATACTATATAGGAGAATTTGGTTTTAATGCTCCTTCAGGCACAAACTAGCTAGTAACAGAAGAGATGGAGATCGCCTACATTTGGATGCATTATAACACATGGCCGACATTATATTTTAACCCAATATACTCAGCATAGAGGAAGACAGAGATGGAGATGCCCCCAATTTCTACTTTTTAACACATGGCCAACATCACTGAGCATAACCACTTCAGTGATTGCTTCTCTCTCTCTCTCTCTCTCTCTCGCTCACTTATTTCCTTAAATGTAACAGTGTAGTTAGTAAATCATAAAAGGAATATAGGAGGCATGTGCAATGATTGAAGTCCATACTAGAATACAAATCAAGGCCAATCATTTGCTAAAAAAACAAATGTATGAGGTTGTGACCTTTACACAAAAGCAGATCTATTTGTTTCACAATTCACAAAAAAAAAAAAAAGATCTATTTGTTTCTTTATTTATATGACAGAGATTAGTCCCGTAATCAAGTCAGGCGTATGGACTGTTGGTCTAATTTGTCCCACACAGCGGCTCATATTTGTTTAATTCAGGCTAGGGGTCTATCTCTGTGTGTTGACTAGTCGAACACTTGCTGAGGTTCATATATGGTGAACATCATTAGATGGGCCATGCTCTTTTTCAACATCCATGGTTCACAAGACCGGCCGTGTCTATTACGAAGGACTCCAACAACAATGTTAGTTGTAAAGGACAGTCCAAGAACCATGTTGGTTGGGTTCTCAATAGCAAGACGTTGCAGAACGTTGGGGCTTTTCACAGAAAAATTAATTACTTTTGGTACGTTAAAATGATAATTACCTAATAATGGGAATAAGTATTAGAATTAATACAATAAGCCAGAATTGAATGATCATTCCTATTTATTCCTTTGTTGACAACACAGCATCTTCAGCAAGAGTTTTTATTTTATTACTCAAAATACAATTTTTTTTATTTTAGCTACTAGGTTTTTACTACACACTCCAACAAGAACATTTATTTTAACTATCTACTCTAATTAAATATTATTTTTCAATATTATTTTATTAGTTTTTTATCATTTCCTTATCTTTCCTATAAAAAGAGAATGAGAGAGAAAAGATTAAAAAAATAGAAAGAAAGAGAAAATATAATAAAATATTACTTACAAGTTGGTACAGTAACTTGTAAATATGAAAATTCACAGTAGCAATAGTAAGAAAACCTTCTATTTTACAGTATCTGTTGGAGCAAGAAAAGTTAACAAAATAACTAAATTTAACTAAAAAGCTAGTTTAGAAACACTGCTGGAGATGCTCTAATGACCAAATTTTTTACCTAGAGTAGAATAAGATTGAGTAAAGTCCATATACCCCTCTCAAACTACCACCTAATTGACAGTGTCCCTCCAAACTTTCAATTGTAACAATATTCCTTCCAAACTACCAAGACATTGTCAATGTCCCCCCAAGACTTGCAATAAGAAAAAAAATGTCCCTATATATTTCTCAATAAGACAAAAATACCCCTATAAATTCAAAAAAATGAAAAAATGAAAATTTTTTTAAACAATTTTTTTTTTTTTTAAACGGAAATTTTTATTTAAAAAAAAAAGTATTTTTTTTTTTAAATTTTGTTTTAAAAACCGAGAGGAAAATTTTTATTTTCTTTAAACGGAAATTTTTATTTATATATATATAAATGAATTTTTTTAATTTTTTCTTATAAAAATGATTTAAAAAAAAAAAAAAAAAAAAATTGGCCACCGCTTGGATATATTTTTTGTTAGTTTTAGGTTTTTTTTTTAGAAGTTTTAATATTTTTGTTTTTATTTTACTTAGGGTAATTTCGTCATTGGGGTGAATATTGACATTTTTTTGTAGAATGAGAAAGGACATTGTCACAATTAAAATTTTGGGAAAGACATTGTCAATTAGGTGGTAGTTTGAAGAATGTATGTGAACTTTCCCCAATAAGATTTCAACCAAATTTTCATTTTGCCCTTGGGCCACCCGTATGCTAAAGTGGGGTGGCTGGCCACCCCTTGAATGTTTTTATTACTTTTATTTATTTATTTTGATTTTGATTTTTTTAAAAAAAATAAATAATAAACTAATCCAAATGGGCCATGAGCTCATTGCCACATAGGAATCATATGGGCCAATTGTGGGAAATATGTTGCATTCTAGCATTTCCCTTTCTTTAATATTTTAACAATCATTTATTGTCATTTCACTAATTTAAGAACCCAAACATTAATGAACAAAAATTTCCTTCAACCTAATCTAATAAGTGTCAAGTGTCATATCTTACATATTTTCTTTTCGGACACAAATTTCCTCCAAACTGGTTTAGAGAAAATTTCCTTCAACCTACTTAATAAGTGACAAGTATCATTTAACATTTTTTTGTTTCTATAAAATTAATATTTGGGTTCCTAAATTAGTGGAATGACAATAACTAATTGTTAAAATATTAAAGAAAACATGTGAGAGATGACATTTGGCACTTATTAAACTATGTTGAAGGAATTTTTTCCAAACTAATTTAGAGGAAATTTTTGTCTTTTCCAAAAATGCGCTTACTTATAAAAATACTTATCTCAAAAAACCATTACTTGTTTTTAGCACAAAAAAAAAAAAAAAAATCATATTTGGCATGTCCCCATGGGTGGAGGAGGGCGGCAATGGAGTGCCGCTAGAGATAGCGGTGAACGATAGTCGGTAACAACTGAGGGCTATCGAAGATGAATGCGAACGGTGGCCAATAACGACGGAGGGGCACCGAAGACGGTGTCATACAATGGTCAGTGATGCAAAGAGTCTTTCAATTGGGTACCATAGTCGCTATATATGGATAAAGGGGCATCAAATACATATCGTGAGGTAGAACAATTGTTAAAGAACCTAATTCTGACATCTAAGGAATCTATCCATCTTCTATAAAGGTGCCAAATGAAACCATTAAATCTCTTTAAAAATAAGATCTTTTATCTCATCTCTAGCGGTGGACGATGGTCGGTGATGGCAGAGGGCTGCTGAAGATGACTACGGATGGTAGTTGGTGAAGGCGAAGGATCGTTGAATATGGTTACCGATGGTAGTCTAGGTCGAACGATGGTCGACAATGGATTGTAGTGGATGGTGGTTGGTGATTGGTGATGTCAGGTGGTGGCTGGGTGGGTAAGGTCAGGCGATGGAGAGACGACAAATACGAATGGTTTGTTTTGTGCCCACAAAAAAGTAGTATTTTGAGAAAATTATTTTTAGGGTTATTATATTCCTTGAGAATAGCTATTCCTTACCCCTCATTCTAGTAGAAAATCTATTCTATGGAAATAGTTATTTCCAGCAATGGCGGCACAACCAAACTATGGAATAGTTATTTCATTTTTGGGTCTATTGCTAGGTTCCAAACCTGACCTAAGCTTAAAATTGCAATAAGCACCAATAGAGATGTCTTTTGTTAGAGATAAAGATTAGCCCTTCAAAACCTCTTATACATGTCAACTAAGGATAATACTAGACATCACAACACATTTTTCTAAATTCATTTTCCCAAATGATCTAGTCCATTCAATAAATAAATAGATTTATGTTGTGTTTTTTTTTTTCTTAAATGAATGTGGGGTTCAGATCGTTTAAGAAAGACATTTAGAAAAGGAAATTTGAAAAAAAAGTTTTGAGATGTCTAACAGCCCTCGTCAACTAATCCTCAAAGACAGGGCTCTCAGATCCTCGATAAAGATGAACTTCGTAAATCTCAATTAACTTGTTCTTTTATTAATCATTCAACTAAGTATAAATGGTGTATCACGAGTTCATCAATAAAATATATAGAAAAAACATTTTTCTCGCTCAAGTTTTTTTTAATGGTTTCAGAACTATTTTTTGAAGCATTTTATCGAACACTTTGCCAACCTACCCAAAAAAATAATATAGCCAAAAAAAGAAAACATACCTGTCTCCCTGGCATTTCTTCGAACATCTATCCAGCGTTATATTTCACTGATTTCTTGCCATTCTCTTCAAAGATGAGTTCCTCTTCTGCTACAATCGAAAACACCATAACACGCTCACCACCCCCGTATTCCCTCATCTGCCTCCCACTCCGCTGTTCTCAGCATCAAATTGAACGAAATTAGTCCTCACCTTCGTGGTCATGGCGTGCTCGGTTTATTGCGATGGGTCCATTCCCAGTCCTCCCAAAATCATTTCTCGAGGCTCCGATTCTATAGAAAATCCTGACTACATCCATTGGCATTTGGCAACGTCAGGGTCAGCTTATTCTTGGCTGGTTATTAAGCTCAGTCTCTAAAAAAATCATTGATCTCTCCACTTCTCATGGAGTCTGGAAAAATTCTTGATGTATCCTATGTTGCCTACTCCCATGCTCGTGTTGTTCAACTACGAAAAGTGTTTCTGTTCATCAAGAAGGCACAGATTCTCAGAAGTATCTTCAAAGCGTTAGCACAATTGCCTATCAACTTGTTCTGGTTGATAAACCCTTTGCTGAAGAAGAACTTTTGCTCTAAATTCTTGGAGGTCTTCCCTTTTGAGTATGGGCAATTCAAAACATCCATCGTCTGACTCGGTCGTTACTATCAAGTGCAGACTGTGCAGTTGTCACTCAAAATTCAAACGTGAGCTTAACGAAAATCGTACCTTTTAGGTGGCATGTGTGGGCACGTACGTGCAGCGTCCTCTGGATGCGTTACTTCCACGAACTCTTGACATCATGACGAAGGTCAACCCCAATACCATGCATGTTGATGACTTGTGTATGGAAGGAAAATATGATTCATTTGAGTTTCTACATAGATGATCTGTCAGCATCTAACACGGAAGATACACCCTTAATTAAGCCATACAGTTTACTAAATGTAACTTAAGATACTAATATATTCATTATTCAATCAAGCTGACTCAGCTTACATTCAATCTGATCTGTACCTGATGACGATCCATTTCCGATTACTTCATGCGATGTAAACGTGAATGAAGCGACTCCACGGTAAGACCCACAAATGGGGGAAAAAAAAAACAACTTTATTTGATGGTTGTAATGTAAAATTATTGCTCATCAAAAAAAGTTTTAACTAGGATGGTTATAGAAACACTGGATAGTGGAATCTATATGCTCCTTTTGTGGTTATAGAAACTGAGTAATGGATATATATATATATATATAATCCTTCTGATGTTTACACCATATTAATTTGTTGCTCAATGTGAGAGAGCTTGAGCTTGTATGGAATCATCTAGTGCAGATAGGTGGCTGGAGTTTGAAGAGCCCATATAAAATACACTTGTCTAAATAAATTTTAGATTACCTAACCTCTATTTGGACAAGTAGTTTCCAAATTAGTGGAGTTACCATATTACCTTATCATGGTCGTAAATTGATACATATGCATATGTGGAGAACGAACACCTATCTATAAGAGGCCGTCAAGAAACTTGAGCAAACATTTGAAAGTAGGTGCAGCTAGCTCTTGTTCTTTACAGACATGTAGTCTGCCTCTTTATTTTTTATTTTTTCTTTTAGCAGACATGTAGTCTGCTAGAAAATTTGAAAAGAGGGCGACGATTGGATGGTATCTAAGGTGGGTCTTACCTTACGCATTTTAATGTATCCTTGCTTTTCCCATCACCCATGCAAATATATAGGATACAATATATACGAGGTATAAGGCAACCACTAAACTGGAAATGCTCGCGAGTTAGAAATGCATAGAACCAAGTACTGTGAGGACAAATCCGAAAGAAAGAAAGAGCCCAGCACCCAAATCTAGAAGAAGAAAAAAAGTAGCCTGGTCAAAAGAATAGTGCGTATCCAAATTCAACAAGCAGGCAAAGTTAAAAATAGTCACGAATCCCCAGTGACTTTCTAAAACTTGCCTATTATATATTCAGACTTGGATGTTTGAAATGCTTGACTTTTCGGGCTTCCCCTCCCTTGACCGTTCAAACTTGGAACAAACAAGTGAATGAATTTCCATTCCAATTTCCCTCTTCACAGCGAAAGTCCCCCCCTCCCAAGAGGTTAAAATCCTCGCTGTCTGTGCAAAGTGCAAATCCAGTAAACCATAAAACTGAACCTAAACCCAAAATAGAGAGAACCGTTTGATTATATTTCGGAATTCTCACTGAAATTACATGTACTATGTATACATGTAGCTGGTTCACTTGTTTTTCTTTTCTTTTTTTTTGGGTGGTATTATGCATGTATACATGGTCAATTACGCATGTTTATGTCTGATAAGGCATACACTAATTAACAACAGGGAATCATCATCATATATATAGAACAACTTGTTAATACTATAAAAATTCTGGGGCGAATCTGACAAGACATTCTAACATGTAAAGCACTTGGTATTAATCCCAAATCTTCACCATAGCTAGGAAAAACAAATTTAAGACAACGAAGAAGGGAAAAAATAAATATGAAACAAAAGTCTACCAGAGGCATGTGGAGTTATTTTTTTTGTTCTGGTTGTTAAGGAGTCGCAGGAATCTTCTTCTTCGGTAGTAGAAACCGTATCTGAGCCTGGAACAGACCAACTTCCTGATTCTACAAGCGGATCGTAGCCTCAGGCATATGACCCTCTTCACCCGGACCAAGGACCTCTTGATTCTCTCCGAGAGACTCCTTTTTCTGCAGAACTGATAGCTTCTAAGGAACAGTTGTCTCTTCTCCATCATCATGTAGTTCTGCTCCGCTGTGTAGTACCCAAATGATTCGTTCCTGAATATTGGGTTTAGACCCACAACATGAGTCTGATTCATGATGCCCTTGAAAATGGCCGCCAAAGGCAGAGAGAGAGAGAGCAACAGTAATAAATAGAAAAGGAACGGTTTCGTGAAAAAAGAAGAAATATAAGCAGATCGAGGGGCTGGATTTGGGGGTCTGAAAGTCTGAACTGTAGAAATTCTTCCCACCTGTCTTTTCCGTTGCCTTGCTTAATTAATTGTGTTTGCTTTACTTTGTATTGCAAGCGAGAAGTGTGCGCCGCCGCAGTAGGAAGCCAAACTCATGAGTCATGAGTCAGGACCTTTCTTTTTCTTTTGGTAAGGTCCGTACCCTCTTCAAACTACCACCTAATTGACAATGTCTTCTCTAAACTTTCAATTGTGACAATGTCCCCTCCAAACTACCAAAATATTGTCAATGTCCTCCCAATGCTAGCAATAAGACAAAAATACCCCTATAAATTTTTCAATAAAACAAAAATATCCCTATAAATTTTAAAAAAAAAAAATGATTTTTTTTAAAAAACTAAAAATTTTAATTTAAAAATAATATTTTTTTAAACAAAAAATTTATTTTAATTTTAAAAACGGAAATTTTTTTTTTTAAAAAAAAACTATTTTTATTTTTTTAGTTTTAAAAAACAAAAAATTTCATTTTATTAAGTGAAAATTTTATTTTTTAAAACGTAAATTTTTATTGAAATAAAATTATAAAACAAGAATAAAATAAAATAACGAAAATTTTCAATTTTTATATAAAAAAGAAAAATCGAAATTTTTTTAATTTTTTTCTTATAAAATTGATTTTAAAAAAGAAAAAATTGGCCAAGTTTGGATTTTTTTTATTTTTTTGGTTAGTTTTAGGTTTTTTCTAGAAGTTTTAGTATTTTTGTTTATATTTTACTAAGGGTAATTTTGTTATTGGGGAAAACATTGACAATTTTTGGTAGTTTGGGGGGGACATTGTCACAATTGAAAATTTGGGGGAGACATTGGCAATTGAGTAGTAGTTTGAGGGGGTTATGTGGACTTTTCCCTTTTCTTTTTCTTTTCTTTTTTTTTCTCTTCATCTTATTGGTCTACCTTTTTTTTCTTTTTCTTTTTTTTGTCTTTCTTTTTTATTTATTGGTATATTTTTTTGCATATCATATTCGAATTAGTAACTTCTACCTCATAAAGTGTCTACCTTAAGAACTTTATTGGTCTACTTTCTTATAACATATGGTTAGTGGGATTTTGGTATAATCTGGTCACGTGCCTTTTGTGATTCCCTTATCTTCTTGTCTCTTTTTATATCTTCTTCATCTGTGGCCCATGGTTAGATTAGACAATATGATGTCATCTAGTAGGCTCCACGGTCACTTACATATGGGCCGTTTCTAGGCCCACAAGATGCATGGTCCTCTCGGCTGAGAAGAAACCATGCGTGCTATATTTTGCAATTGGTGTAGGTGGGGGCCGTGGGGGAATGAGATCAGACTATGCATAGATGTTCAACCTTACGAGTTTAACTATTTCTACGCGGTTCATGCCGCTTTTTTCTTTACGGCATTGAAATCACCTTACTTTTTTATTTTATTTATATTTTTGTGAAGCTTTAACATATATATTGTTGTCAAAACCAGAAATTTCAAATAAAGACCTCAAAAACGAGATTTTCCATGAGTCAATAACGCATTTATAAGGCTTTCCATGATTTTCTACACCAAGAGTCACAGAGGAACTACCTTATTATTTCGGAGCCAGGATTTCTTCTCTAGCTAATCAACTGTTTTCAGAAAAAAATAATAAAAAATTTTGAGCTAACTCAACACATAGGTACTTTACCCCTCCCAAGTTGCTGGGAGGAATTTTTGGTGCAGGCCATTTGAGAAACTTCTTCATACCATCATCTTAACAAATTCGAGAATAAGAGTATTTTGGATTGTACCTTGTTATGATCGATCGTATGGATTTAACCTCGGATGATTGCAAAAGACCCCACTTATATTGCTTTCAGATTTTCCGTGTACTTGAATATTCCATGTTTTCTAATATTAAAGAATGAAATTTCCCTCCCCCCCCCTTCCTAAAAAATATGGTTTTATTTGATAAAACTTTTTTCTTTTTCCCTCTTATTTTCTCTTTTTAAAACAAAAACTTTAACAAACCCAAAATACAAAACACTCCAAACTATTTTTATCTTTACCTCAATGACTATTATCGAAACATTTTTTTCGAATAAAAAAAAAAAAAAAACATTAACAAAAAATAACTAATTTTATATGTTTTGAAAATGCAAACAATAGCAGAGAAACTTAAACAGTGTAACATTACTAGGGATTATCCACCATAAATAGTGTTAAGATGCATAAAAAGTGGTTTTCTTGTTCAAATAATGCTACTCACATCAAGTCTCACCACTCCCTGACCGGCTTTTAATTTATAATTCAATGTAAAATGAATTAAAATTAAATTTTGATCCAATAATAATTTTAAAACTCAATGTAAAAGTGAAAATAAGCTGATGTTAGCCAAGCCATTCGCAAAAAGACTGCACAATACACGTGGTAGATTTCAAGTAGGAAGGCCAGAGAGAGAGAGAGCTTTACAACATGGCGAAATATAATTGGCAATACGATCGGTTGTAAACCCAAACCCAAACCAGCAAACCCCTAAAGAAAATAATGACGAACGAAGCCTCAACTTAGAACGCCAGTGCTAAGCCGTATGGAATCCGATGGGAACAGTAATCTTGAATGTTTAATTTCATGTTTAACTTCTGTATCTACAATGCACAATGGACAAACAGGCCACTCAAGACGATTTAGTGGGAAGCCTAATGTTTGTGACAGGGAGAGAGGCGAACTGCAAGCTTCAAAACTCTTGAGGTACATTGACACCAATATCAGCACACAATTAAGCCATTCAGGCTTTCTCAAATCATAAACAGCATTTGACATTTCTCTCAACCCCTTCTTTCCTTTAAGAAGACATTTCTTACCTGCCTCTCGCACTTTCTTCATGCTGTCACCTAGTCCCAGTTTCAGTTGCGGCAGGAACCTTTGAAGGGTAACCGGACATATCCAAATCAATAAGTGACATATCATACGGTACAGAAAAAGAATTTGTGGCATCCACAAGCAGGGAAGATCTCATCGCATCAGGTTGTGAAGAATCAGTTACAGAGTCAGGATTTTTAGGAGTGCTTGTACTAGAAGATGAGAGACTGGAGAGCTGTATATCATCCAACTTGTTTCCAAAAATATGTTTGTTTCTTCTTACAGACTCCATCTCGGGACCAGTTGGCACAAAGGTGCGTGACCGATACTTCCTGGTTCCCTCATCACCCTCATTGTGGTTGTAAAGAACGTAATCATGGTAAGTTGGAGCAAACTACAAAATGGTAATACGATCATCAGAATGGATAGAGTAAAGCCTTTAAAAAATAAAAATAAAAAGAGAAGAAGAAAAAGAAAGAGGCATGCTTGTCCAAGAGAGGCAGGCAATGAGCAATGTAGATTTTATTAGCATTATTGACGCACGCTTTTGGACAAACCTTATGGCAAAGCATGTGGAACACATTTAAAAGAAGAGAGAGAGAGAATGAAATGTATAGACCTAACCACCTTCACATTAATTCCCCCCACCATAAGAGGTAGAATACCAAGCCCTTCACTATTGGCAGAAATAATAGAATACAGCTTACCTGGTGGACTGTGTCATGGTAAAAGTCATTTAACTTTAAGGCATGTGCAAGGCTTCCTGTCAGACCACGGGAGACACCAATATTGGCACCAGCATACTCTTTGTATGGAAATGCATAGAGGTGGCCTACAGCAGCAATAAGCATCTCAACACATATAATGAAATTTTGAAATTGGGCAGCTTCCTCTGCATCCTTGATGAATCCAGACTTTGCAGCAAGGAAAACCAAAACACCCTAAAATGCAAACAAGAAATTCAGAAAGATGGTGGAAAAGCCCACAGTTCTAATTAATTTTCCCAAATATATAGTGTCATGCAATTCCATTTTGTAAAACCTGTCTTTGAGCGTGTGTGTGTGAGAGAGAGAGAGAGAAAGAGAGAGAGAGTAATAGTTGCTTTATGAGATACGTCGTAAGTGGTGATGTCTGAAATCCTAAATAAAGTACTTACAAAAGCTTAAATTAGTATTTTCCACAATTTCACCTTAAATAAGAAAAGGGGGGAAAATCTGAGAAGTCATTACAGCATAACACCATACGCTGGACAATTCGAGCATTCCTTTTCACAAGAAACACAAAATAGTCCCAAATGTCCATGCTGCAATTAATTAACAAAAGAAATGCAAAGGGAAACTGTCCTAAAAATGCTACTAAAATCATTTAAGTGTTTACAGAATTCTCCTTTCCCAAGTTGCTTTAGGACACATGCATAAAATAACAAAGGAAGTATCTAGCTGTACCTGCCAATAAGTCAGGAAAACAACCGATTTAATTAAAATAAACTTTGGAACTGGATTGAATGGCTGAAGCAGATCTTTGCATGCCAAATAAAACAATGCCAAAGCATAAAGAGCCACCGTGTATGAGATTGTATAGATGATAGTGAGATATAGGTATGATTGGTTTGGACTGAAATTTCCATCTTCATACTTTCCTTTTGCATAAAGTATGAGAGTAACAGCAACTAAAACGGGCTTCAAAATCACAAACTGCAAACACCCCTGCTTGCACCTACGTATAAAACGCCTGCATTAACAATTTCAGAAATGAGAGCTAATCAAACATGTCTAAGGATGTAATCTTTAGATAAACAACTGTCTTCACAAGACCGTAAAAGAATTGCTTATAAATTCACAGCAACTGTTGAGTTATACTCTGGCTTTTCATATAGTGTAGAGAAGCTAAAATCATGTATGTAATTAAGTATCGCGCAATGGGATGATTGAAAGTGGAGAGTTGTGTAAAGAAACTCACCCATCCAGTGGTACGGGAGGGAAGCAACATGTCATCAGATACCATGATGGCTTCAGAACCCTGCCACTTAAACTTAGCACAACAGCTCCTGGGCCACCAACCCACCCCAGGCACAATGACAGGAAATTATAGATGACCCATGCTTCATAGCTGAAACAATAAAACATTATATTATTATAGAATTTCACCATATGAAGATTATTTCAGAACATAGATAACTCCTTATAATCCCCTATTTTTTCTCAAAAAAAAAAAAAATAAATAAAAAAAAAATAAACTATTAAAAAATCGGGCACTGATATACAAAAAGTTCCTTTTTCTATTGTAGTAAAGCAACTTTGATTCACTCCTGTAAACAGAGAAAACCAGACAATGGAAAAGAAAAAAGAACAATTACTACTTATAAAAAAGAAGAAGAAGACTCAGGGGAAAACAATTTTTTGCCTGGTTTCTATTCTTGTCGCAAAGCAACACTGGTGTACTTAAAAACAAGCTTTAATTAAATCACTGGATAAAGTACAATCTACAAAGCAGAACTGGCAGAAATTTACATCTAGTGTAGTGAATCCCCCACAAATAACAATATGATGAACTTCACATGAGCTGTTTGCAGGGCGCACTTAAAAGAATTGGAAGAGATATTATATGGGTGGCAAGGGACTTAAGATTTATAAATTAAGGGTTCTCATGTAAAGTTCGATAAGGTAAGGAATCTTCAAAATCCCAAAGGGCAGTAGAGGAGGGAATTTCGGAGGGTTCAAATTCCTAATAAATAGCACCAAACGTGGTGTCATTTTATCAACCCTCACATGGTTGTATTTCCATCAATGGCAGTGGCACCACTGCTGTAGCACAACAACTGCTGCAACTGTCACCATCACCATAACCCCTACAATCACCAGCACCTCTGCCACTATACTGACCACATTCCTTCATAAAAGATTTTGTTGAACTTCTTGTCACAAGAAACTTTGCTTTAGTAATTACTAAAGAAAATGTTGTTGATCTATACAACCAGAAGACCCAGTAAAATGTCTTCACAAGCATTTCAAGAACGCATGTAGACAACCAGAAGACCCAGCAGGAATTTGAGTTCAACAGAAAATTGGAACACAAGTAGAGATTTCAATGCTGCAATTTAAATAGTTTAAAGGCCACCAAGGCACTTATACGTATCTAGCTATGCTTGTTGTTTTGTCTACTATCAAAATGTCATATTACATTCTTTAATACCATAATTTTTATCTTTACTTGTCAAAAAATTATCTATGTACATCTTATGTATGTGCGTTATCTGGATGAAATTGTTGACATTTGAAATACAGTCATTAATTTTCTAAAGTCAAACCAAACAAGGGTAGACAAAAGCATAAATATATAATAAACCAGAGATTGGCGTGAACCATATTGTTTTCAGTAAAACTAGCAGAGATGAAAATTATATACATATGCAGACAAACTTACACTTCCCGAATGGAATTAAAATAGATTGAGCCCTTGGGCAAAACTAGGGACAAGAAAGACATTAATGCATAAACCTGTCCAGAAAAACAAAATTAAGATGTTAGTGAATACTGCAAAAACATAAAAATGCAATATAGATTAGCATCTTTAAAGTGTAGTCTTCATCAAGTATCAAGGGAAATGGATGGGAAAATGCGAGAGAAAAAGAAAAGATGAATAAAGACCAAAATGGAAAATATCATAAGTGAGATGCATTACAGAGGAGATAATGAATGAGATGAAGAAGCCAATGATGTGTTCCTTCTAAGTTAGTCAAGATAGCTGTAAATGAGTAGATATGCTCAACCAATAAGAAAAAACTTCCAAGTTTAATAATAATAAAAACCAGATTTCCAGAATTCCAAATTTTCACTCAAATGAAAATGGAGTTAAATGTATTGCCTACAAAGAAAGCAAGCCTTTTAACCAAATGAGTTTGGGATTTTTTTTTTTTCCATTTTGATCTTGACTTTAGAAAGTCGAGTATTTTCTTACCCCTAGGTGTCTTCTGTTAATCATTGAAAGCATTGAAAAGAAAGCATGCAGTCCCACACAATCAGATACTCTCAAGCCACATGATAGCAAAAGAACAGATGAATGACCCTAACACCATGTCAAAGTACCCAGCGTGGGAAGCTCAAATCATGTTAACAACTTGGCACTTCTAACACCACTATCTGATGAGTGTATAAAGTTTCAAGGCAAGCTTTCAGGACAGGGAAGAACAAAATCGCAGCTCTAGCAAATAATGCATCCATTTTTTTTTTTTGATAAATAATGTATATTCAAACAACGGGCAGAGGGGCACAACCTATGTACAGGGAGTTTACAAGAGACCCTTAATTCGAAGCAACATATAAATGCATAATGCTAATAAAAATTCCGAGAATACCACGTCAATGCACTCACCGGAACCATGAAGATGATGCGGACAATAAATCGCTGATAAGTAGGTTCAGTGTAATTCAAAAGGTGCCTGTAGATGTGCATAATAGCCAGAGAAATGGCTCCGACCGTGCAAATAAACGCAACAATGCTAAAATAGATTGCCACCATTTCCACCATGTCTGAACAAATTTTCCAACAAAAGTCAGTTCATTCCCGCAATAACACGAGAAAAAAAAAAAAAAAAGGGTCAAAGGAGCTGTTTTCCGAAATTATATATACAGACACAGAGAGAAAAAGAGAATTTATGATAAAGCCTCGGTCCGTATCTATAGGCTACAAGATACAATGCTTCTTCTTTAGTGTTAGAATAATTGTATTTGAATAACCGAATCAAAGTGAAGGAGTGGCTTTGCCGAAATTGTAAAATCCCTAATCCTTCCGGGCCATAATTCCCCGCCGTCCCCGAAAATGAAAAATAAAAAAGTAAAAGTCTTCGCTAATGGAGCAATAAGTTTGATTCTTGAACTATAAGATAATAAATCAAAGGAATTGACGCAATCTCCGGTTAATGCAACATATTGTAACATGATTGGCGTGGAACCACTTATTTGGGAATAGAACGAACTTTACCTGGTTGGAGATCGGGAATTCAAATAGGAACAAGGTAGAAAGAGGCCAGAAAACGAAGACGGCGGATCTGAACGGCGTGTGAAATTGTACGGTGAGAACAGTCAAGAACGAGGACAGAGAGGCTTCAGTGGCAGCCAATAATGGCGGCTGTTATAGTCTCGGTGTAAACGGAATGGAATACAGTTGGAAAATGCTTAAACAAATAATCCATAACTAGGAAATGATACAAACAAGGAGAACACGATTTCATTCATATTTTGATCTGTAAAATACGAAAAAGTTAATAAATAAAAAGAAAAGAAATTACCTCAAGTTTCCAAGCCGGCCTCATGGGCCTAAATGTTGGCCCCTTTCAATCCCTTAGAAGTTTGACGGGCCTGGCTGCCACTGGACGTCATACTCCGGGTTTTCGGGTCCACCCGAGAAGAAATATCTTTTGTCTTTCTTTCAGAGAAAAGGGAAAAGGCCATAGCTCCCCAAGTAGCAACCGAGGTGGAGGTTTGAAAGGCCATACATTTTGAAGAAGGGTGTGGCCTTATCTCCCTCTCTCTTTCTCTGTGCTCCTCACCCTATCCCCTACCCCTGTAAAAGAAATCTGCACGCCGCCTCTACTCATTTTCTCAGTATCTCCTCGACTCCAACATATTTTTATGTTTCTCTTCTTTTAGTACTTTGAGCAAGCATTTTCTGCTCATCTTCTTCTGCTTTAAAAATGGCCTCTTTCATAGGCGTTTCTTCCATTTACCAAACTCCAACACTCGATCTCTATAGAAGGACAGCAGCAACAACCACGCCTTTGCTCTCCTTACCCCTATGCGACAAGTCTCACTTCAATAAGGTTCTGAAAGCCTATAACACCAGCCAAAAGACCTTCTCTTTTCATTCCACTGGTACTCTTAGGAGTGGCTCCAAGCAGCAGAGCCTTGGTTTCCTTCCCTCCGCAATTGCTACCCCCAATTCTTCGGTCCTCAGCGAAGAGGCATTCAAAGGCCTTGGTGGTGGTTTCGCAGAAGACTCTCTGGATGACTATTATGACTCTGAGGCCGAGCCATCTTCTGCTGCCTCTGCGGACCAGGACGAACTCGCCCTTTCCAAACTGGGCATGCCTCACCGCCTTGTCGATACCCTCGAGAAGCGTGGGATTACTCACCTCTTCCCCATACAAGTACTTTACCCTCTCTCTCTCTTTCTCTCTCTCTCTCTCTCTCTCTCTCTCTCTCTCTAGTGTTTTAGGTCTGGATGATTCATTGGCGATTGGAAAACTCAAGCAGTTCATTCTTATCCTTGTGTTGCCTGAATTACAATGAGTTTGGCTGCTAATAAGGTTTCTATTACTTCAATAATGACACAATTTATGTATATTAGATATTAGAATAAGTACTGCAAGTGGTCTCCACTTTAGTTGGAATGGTAAATCTTCTGAGTGTACATATAATCAAGTGGCCCATCTTCTCTGGATTATTAGCGACCCGGTACTGCTAGGGCAATTGCTTATCGCTTTGTCATATTCTGGTATGCAATTTGTTAATTTAGTTTTTTTTTTTTTCCAACCCGTTGAGCACCGTCCTTGATTATCTAACCGAGTTAAGTTAGTTGCTGCAAAATGTTGCTTTCATGTCATGCTACCGTTCTTTACAGAGCACATATAATCCTCAACGACTATCAACTGATGAATACCCTCTCTATTCTTTTTGCTGGTCGTATGATATTTGTGTCTACTATAGTGTGCTTCGCATATAAAACTTCCTCTTCTTATTTCATTTCCTAGATTCTAAATTTTCCATAATAATTCTATCTGTGTGTGTGTTGTGCCTATGATTTACTCATTTTCTCCTTAAATTATTCAGAGAGCTGTTTTAGTCCCCGCCCTAGAAGGTCGAGATCTCATTGCTCGTGCAAAGACTGGGACTGGGAAGACATTAGCCTTTGGGATTCCAATTATCAAACGCCTTACCGAAGATGACGAACAAAGGGGTTCTCAGAGGTATTTGCTATATCACATATTTTACAAGCTACCATTTTGAAATTTGTTTGTTCATTTGGTGTATGTCATGTTTGCAGGCGGCCTGGTCGTCTTCCTAGATTTTTGGTTCTTGCACCTACACGAGAGCTAGCAAAGCAAGTGGAGAAAGAGATTAAAGAGTCTGCACCTTATTTAAATACTGTTTGTGTTTACGGAGGGGTTTCTTATGTTACGCAGCAGAGTGCCCTTTCCCGTGGAGTGGATGTGGTTGTTGGAACTCCTGGTCGAATAATTGACCTGATAAATGGTAACAGCCTCAAACTGGGGGAAGTTCAATATTTGGTCCTTGATGAAGCTGATCAGATGCTTGCTGTTGGCTTTGAGGACGACGTGGAAGTAATTTTACAGAAGCTTCCATCTGCGCGCCAGAGTATGCTTTTCTCTGCAACTATGCCTGGTTGGGTGAAGAAACTGGCACGAAAATATTTGAATAATCCACTGACCATTGATTTGGTAAAACTGATTTCCTTGGGCTTTTTCTCTTTTCTTTTTTATTTCCCGAATAAATTTCATAACCTTCATGTTTCCACAAGTTGCCTGATTAGAGAATCGCATGGGATTAGGCGTATAAGTATCTCCTTATAATGCACCCTTTGAGGGGTGTTCAATCAATGTTGTTTACATATGTGTGAGGTTTACCTATTTTGTAGTTCATGCCATTCTTTTTCAAATACCGTAATGGATGAGAGCCTTGACAAATATTTTGATAAGAAAAAAAAAAAAAAAATCAGTATGGTCTCTTATCAAAATATTTGTCAACTAAAAAAAAAAAAAAAAATCATATTCCAGATGTTTAGTGATAAAAAAATAAATAAATAAAAGTTCACATGACCACTCTCATGCATATGGAATATGATTTGGTTCATGTGTGCCATTATTCTCTTTCTCTCCCTCTCTCTTTTTACGGAATTAGCTTAACTCTTTCTTTTGGGGTAAACGTTTCAAACCCTACCCACTGCTTCACAGTTTGGTTGAAGGTATGAGATATGCTACTCAGCTTGATTTGGACTGAACTTTTGGGTCAGGTCCATTAAGCTTGTGCCATGGCTGCTTGATGCAAGCTTCAAGTTGCATTGTCACTTTTTTCAACTTCCACTAAAAGATTCTTTTTACGGTTAAAGTTAGCAGCCAGGTGAAAGATTTCACTTATGGCATGTGAGACCTTTTCCTGTTGGGCTTTATGTCTAGCACAAAGGTTCTTCATCTGGTATTAAGTAGTTTAGTATGACATACTTCTGATGATTCTTTGCGATATTAAAAAAAAAAAAGAACTAAAAAAAGACTATCCATTTTTCTTTATAAGTAATCGTGAATTCAAAAAGTACAAAGGCGCAATCCATGTTTAATGTCAATGTTAAAGCTAGAATAGAATAAGTTCCAAATCTTGTTTTTATTCCTTTCTCTTCTGCTTCATAGGTTGGCGACCAAGAAGAAAAGCTCGCAGAAGGGATCAAGCTCTATGCTATATCAGCCACTGCAACTTCAAAGCGGACCATTCTTAGTGACCTTATAACGGTAAGAGTTGGGGGCCATATACTAGTCTTATTTTAGCATGTGTTCAGTAATGTTAAGGAATGCTTAAAGAGACATGGCTATACACTCATACTTGTGTGTGAACTGTGAAGTTGTATCTATATTTCTTTTATTCGTATTTGGTGTACTGATACTTAGAATACTCATGTTACCCTTGTGTAAACTTCTCAACTTATAAAATCGGCTCTGTACTTTGATAAATTTCAGGTTTATGCAAAGGGTGGGAAGACCATTGTTTTCACACAGACAAAACGTGATGCTGATGAAGTCTCAATGGCATTAACAAATAGCATTGCTTCTGAGGCATTGCATGGAGATATATCTCAGCATCAAAGGGAGAGAACATTAAATGGTTTTCGACAAGGGAAATTCACAGTGCTTGTAGCCACTGATGTTGCATCTCGTGGGCTTGATATTCCCAATGTTGATCTAGTAAGTTTGTGGAATTGCTTTATGATCCACAATTAAATTCATGTAGTAATGATATTTTCCATTGGAAATTAATTGCAAATTACATTCCTTCAGTTGCATCTGAGGTTGAAATTACAATTCAGATTAATCTAACATGAGATTTCAGTCCATTGATTTACCTATAAAAAAAACAAAAGATTTCACTCTATTGATTCATGAGCCATGCTTCATATAGGAAATCTTCCCTCCTTATAATTCATTGTTGCACCTACAAGTTTTAAGATTTTGCTTCTAGTGAAAGTTCTTTGCAACCCGTTACACTTCTCTTTAATATTACAGTCCAGGTAATTCTTTTGGCGTATTGAAAGTCTCTTTTTCACTATTTATCCCTTTCTCCAGATTATTCACTATGAGCTTCCCAATGATCCGGAGACTTTTGTGCACCGCTCTGGTCGAACTGGACGTGCAGGAAAAGAAGGTAATGCCATTCTTATGTTTACAAGTAGCCAGAGGAGAACAGTGAGATCCCTTGAGCGTGATGTGGGATGCAAGTTCGAGTTTGTTAGCCCACCAGCTATTGAAGAGGTTTTGGAATCATCTGCTGAGCATGTGGTTGCTACTCTTAGTGGAGTTCATGCGGAGTCTGTATCGTTTTTCACCCCAACTGCTCAAAAATTGATTGAAGAACAGGGAATAAGTGCTCTTGCTGCTGCACTAGCACAATTGAGTGGATTCTCCCGACCTCCTTCCTCCCGGTCTCTCATCAATCATGAGCAGGTAAATGATAAGCCTTCTATTTTCGGTTTGAAGTTAACAAGTTATCAATGATCTCTCATCAATAATAGCAGTTAAATGATGAGCGTTATGTTTTCAGTTCAAAGCTTACAAGTCCTCAAAATTTTTTGTCAGCATTTTGTCCTCCGGGAAATAGATAGTACTTGAGTGTTGAAATGTAGTTGGTTCATTTTTGTCTTCAAATAATGATTAATTTAACCAAATGTTTGTGAAAGAATTTGTGCCTACTTGAGTAGTGGAATCAGCTGAATCCTCGAGTGCCAAGACCTTGGGCCATTGCCTGCAATATTAGAAGTTTCATAATTCAGCTATGGTGAATTTGTCAATATATAAATTTTATGAAAAACTTCATTTAATCCCTCTGAACTTCATCGCTTTTACAAATCTCCCCCTTCCCCCCCGAAAATTTTCCAAAATACCTCTGTATTTTTTTTAAAAAAATTAATTGTAATTTAAGGGTAATTTTGTAATTTGATAAAGTTTACAAGGGTGTAATGGTCATCTTACTCTTTGACTGTCTAATTTAACCACAAACCCTAATGGGAGGGGTGAAATAACTAATTTTTAAAAGTTCAAAAATACTAAATTGAGCGTTTTTGAACTTTATGAGGAAAATTGCAAAAATGATGAAAGTTGGGAAGGGTTAAGTAAAGTTCCCCTTGAAATTTTATAGGCAAAGATATGTATTGTGCTAAAAGGACTTATAAAAAAAATATTTGTTCTGAAAGGATTTTTCAGTCAGGTGTATTATTAATTTTTTTTTATTAACCTTCAAATTTAATAGTGTTATTTAGTGCCTTCTACTGGGGTCTGATAATTCATTGTACTGGATACTTGTATTGCAGGGATGGGTTACACTGCAGTTGACTCGAGATCCAGCTTCTTCTAGTAGATACCTGTCTGCTAGATCTGTCACTGGTTTTCTTTCAGATATTTATCCTGCAGCTGCTGATGAAGTTGGAAAAATACATTTAATTGCCGATGAACAGGTCTGTATCTACAATATGCGTTGATTATTCTGCTCTAGTATCTCTTTGTTGATGCATTGTTTTTTTTCTAGTATACGTAGTTGACTTTGCTTATATCAGGTTCAAGGAGCAGTTTTCGATCTTCCAGAGGAGGCTGCAAAAGAATTGCTGAATAGGCAACTGCCACCTGGAAATACTATTTCCAAGATCACCAAGGTTGATTATAGATTTGGTCCCTTTCTCATTATAGTTTAACTTGTTTCTGCATGATGCCATATGTTGTTTGTACTGGCTATGATTTGATCCATTTGAAGTTTTCCCATGTATTTTTGTACTTTACCCTCTCTCTCTCTAGGTTGTCCCTGGATTAACTACTAACACAGACATAAATCTTTCTCCTTTCTTTTTTAATGACAGTTGCCTGCTTTGCAAGATGATGGGCCTCCGAGTGATTACTATGGCAAATTTTCTGGCAGGGATCGGAATAACAGACGAGGATCTGGGGATCGGAAAGGTTTTAGAAGCTCACGAGGTTGGGATGGTGGTCGAGATTCTGCTAGTGATGATGGTCTATTTAGGAGTGGTGGTCGGAGTTATAGAGCTGACAACAACAGGTCGCGGTTTTCAAAAAGCAGTGGGGATGATTGGCTAATTGGAGGTAGACAGTCAAGAACACGGGACAGGTATATATCTCTTAAAAATTTCTCTCTTTTTGAAACTCATAAGTTAACTAGCTTTGAAAGTGATATAAAGGAACTTATTAGCAACTCGCTTAAGTGATACTGGGCAGGAACAACTAACAAAGAAAAGGGTGCAAAATCACAAAAACGTGACAAACTTTAGGTAGAACTCAAAACCGACTTGTAAAGGGAGGGTGCCCAAGAGCTTATATTCACATGGTTAAGATTGCACTTAACTTATGTAAAACACTTGGTGTCGTAACATACCACCATACTTTGCAGCCAACGTCCACGCCACTCTATCGACACTGACCCAATAATAGCTCTTTCTCTTTTGGCAGCTCCACTCACTTATCAGTATTCAATAATTTAAAACTATGCCCATACATAGTACCAATGCATTTTAATCCAGCCTATAGGTTTCCCCTTGTCTGATTTGACCACAAAGCTACAACCCATTCAATCCTACAGTCGTCAAGCTGTGTCCAATAGCAAATGATGCAAACCTTAGGTAGAACTTATGCTTGAACACCAGTTTGTAAAGGAAAGGTGCCCAAAAGTTTATATACATACATGGTTAAGATTGCACTTGCTTCATATGGGACATTTGAGATTGTAACATATTTAGCTTAACAACTCTATAGTTTAAAGAGGGAAAAGGAGGCAGAAGATCTCATGTTCTTCTTTAGAGATTGAGTATGCAAAGATGCTCTTGCATGCTCACCTTCTCTATGTTACCAAGCCAGCAGCACTAGTCCCTGCAATTTTGTCTACTGTTTGCCAGTTTGAATTTCGTTTTCTATGATGGAACCCTTTCTCAAAATTCTCCTTGCCTTTCTTTTAATTCATTTGTTAAGAACTCAATCACCTTCAAATATTTTAAAGTGGCTGGTTATTTAATTAGCAAGAAGAGAATTCAAATTAGTATTTTGCTTCATAAATCAAAGCTCCATTGACTATGAGGTGACATTGTCTACAAGGGTGGAGTTGGCCATTGATTATTTTATTTCCCCGCTAAGACCCAGTAAGACCTCTAAAGAGTTTATTTTTCGGTTGTGTTTTTATTATCAAGTTTGTCTGTTTTAAGTTGAAGGTCATACAAGATAGTGGTTGTTCGAATAAAACTCACTACTATATGTATGTGCATTACAGAAGCTTTGGAGGTTCCTTTGGAGGTTCCTGTTTTAATTGTGGACGGTCTGGGCACAGGGCATCGGACTGCCCAAATAAGCAAGATTACTAGTTCTGCCATAGTCGATATAAGGTTTCTTCTCCCTAGGTGGGTCTGAGGCTGCTGGTGCTGCTTGGAATTGCTTCTGATTATTCCTTTATACAGCCTGTTCAATGTGGGTCTAGGAGATTGAGCGGTGCTCCAAAGAGTTCAGGAATTAACTTTGTACTGCTCTCTCTCTCTCTCTCTCTGGTGCAGTATTTCTGTCTCTGTATCCCCTTTTTGTAGAACTTAAATGTCTTTCTTGAATCTCTTGGCGCTGATGACGTTTCTCAAGAGTAAAGATTTTGTAGTGGTTCTGCATTGTTTGCATATCCCATCCTGTCTTTACAAGATTTATGTCTCTGTATCTTCTTTTTGCTATTTTTGTTGAACTTAAATGTCTATCTTTCTTCAATCTCTTGCCGCTGATGACGTTTCCCAAAGAGTAAAGATTTTGTAGTAATACTGCGTTGTTTGCATATCCCTGTCTTTACAAGTTTTGACAGCTATAATTTGTTTCGATTAGGTGACCAAAAAATTCATTAGATAAAAGGGTAATAGTAAAAGGTGAAAGTGTTCTAAGGCAACCCTGAAAGCTTAGACAATGATGTTTTTGGAAGTGTCAGTGTTGTCTGATCCAATTTGGTGCTTCTGCATCTCATGAAACCCAATTCTGAACTTGCGGCAGTCGTTTATCTTAACCTAGAAGCTGTCAATCAAGTGGCTATTGGAAGGCGCATGGATGTGTTTGTCCACTTAGGCCCTTCTAACAGTAAAGAAATCACTTTCCGGCATTTTTTTTTAAAGACTTGCATGTCATGAAGCCAATAGATCAGGTTAATTTTGGATTATTTTGAGTCTTTTTATGCTTTTTAGATGTTCCTACTCCACTGAAATAATTGTTGTTTCTAGTCTCTACCCGTACTTGGTTCTTTTATGTTCATGGAAAAGTACCTATTTAGTTGAACTAGGATCCCATGTACTTAGAATATCTTGATGGCTTGCAACTCGGGCAATCTGGTAGAGAGAGAGAGAGAGAGAGAGAGAGAGAGGGAGGCTGTGGGATGAACATGTTCTGGCCCCTGGGCATATGGGACCCTTTCGTGGGACTTTCCAGGGGCAAATGGGTGCCTTGCCCTCATGGATTTGGATTTCTACAAATATTGTTCTTACTAGGTAGCTAGAGAATTACATTCATGGGTGAGCATATAGGAAGATAAGAAACAATATACCAACCAATGCTGCAATCACGATAACTATTAAGGACTCCAAGGTGTCTCAATTCGTGTTTGTTTTGTTAGTTAATAGTTATCATTGTGTTTATCATTTTGACTTGGGGACTACGAATGGACGTGTCACTTTCAGCATTCCATTAAGAATTGGGAGAAAAGCTCTTGTGGTTTAAATGTTTCACCCACGCGAATTATGGAGAGAATTAATAAGAAATTATAGCATTAGGGATTTTCTTTTAATCGCAATCATAATATAACGATAATAACTACTAAAAAATATCTATAGGCCCATGCCTGACGAGATGAGAAAGAATCTATTAGGTAACTTGAACTAATATTTAATTGCTCGCTCTCTACTAATCTTTGTTGCAGATATATTTTTTTTAAAAAAAAAAAAAAAAAAAAAAAAAACATCAGACAGCTTTATTAGGAAAACTAGTAATTAATATAATTATACCTTGGTATGTAATTATCCGATGCTAAGTTTGTATTAGATTAAGTCATCAATTCTAAGAATTAAACGTCAATAAACCTCCTATGCAGATGGGCTGCAAAACACCACTTTTGCAGCCCCCAATAGGAGGTTGACACCTCACCAAAAGCACAAAAAATTCACAAAACTAACCTACAACCTAAAACACTAGATTTTTTTAAGGGTTTCATCTTCTTCCTTTTCCTTACTCATCTGCCGACAAGTCCCCTTTTTTCTTCCTTATCCTCCATTTCTTCTTCATTTAACAGAGAAAGATAGAGAAAAGAGAGATGCTGTGAGAGAGAGAGAAAGAAAGACTCAGCCATAGAAATGCAACCATGACCCAGCCGTGGGTCACGGCTGGCTGGGTGGCTGGGTCTGCTAAAACACCACCGTGACCCATGTCTAGGTCACAGTAGGCAGCTTCCATCTTCAGTGAGTTCCTTTAGGATGATAAAATCCTTAAAGAGTTAACCTTCCCCTCAAAGATTTAGTTTTGAATCCAAAAGTAAGTTTTTAGGCATTATAATCGAGTTTTGAGGCATTAAAATCTGATTTTGAGGCTGAGTTTCGCAGAAAAATGGGCCAGAGATGGGTGTTTTCTGCCGGAGATTGGCCGGAGATGGTGACCCACGGCTATGGTGACCTAGCTATGGGTCTGGCTGGGTCTGCCGTGACCCAGCTGTGGGTCACGCCGGTGGTTTGATTGTTGGTTTTGCTAGCGCCGGGTCTGGTTTTTTGGGTTGGCTATTATCTAGTGTTTTGGATCTTATTTTGTTAAAATGTAATTGTTGATGTGTCATCATATGAGTGGATGCTGCAAAACACCCTTTTTATGCACTAATTGTATAGTAGGGGCTTTCACTCAATATAGTAAGTTCAACGGTCTTGAATGTTTATAAGTTTAACTTTGGTCCGAATGAGGCGCAAAAAGACTATTTTACAGCATCCAATGATATGCTGTCACCTCAAATAAAGCAAAACAATTGCACAAAACACTATAAAACAAAGGGGAAACTTCACTAAGGACCCTTAAACTTCCACCCGTTTTGAAATACCTCCCTAAAATTTCAAAATCTCTCAATTTAGTCCCATAAACTTTCAATTGCTTTCAATTTAGACCCCTCCGTCAGATTTTAAACGTCACATGAAGTTTATACCTCTGACTTTTGTATAAAATTCTAACTTCTAAAATTTTTTTTATTTAAAAAAAAAAAAAAAAAAAAAATCAAAGACATTTTGGTCTTTTTTAAAAAAAAAATTTAACTGCTAAAATTAACGGAAGGGTTTAAATTGAGAGCAATTGAAAATTTATAGGACTAAATTAAGAGATTTTGAAGTTCAAATAGAGCATTTCAAAACGAGAGGAAGTTTGGGGGTACTTAACGAGGTTTCCCTAAAACAAATACACCCGAAAAATTGCACAAAGAGGAAAGAGACTGGCCAGACCCAGTGACCCAGCTTGGGTCCGGCGTGAACTAGCCGGAGGGCGCCGCCGTGGCCATACGTGGGTCATTTTCTTTTCTGCTTCTACGCGCCTCTCTCTCTCTCTCTCTCTCTCTCCGTCCCTCTCCCAGCTCTCTCTCTCTCTCTCTTCCTTCATTCTCTTGATCTGGCAGGAGCCATAGGAGATGTAACTTCAGGTAAGTTTGAAGCTCCAGTGGGTATAGGGGCATTAAAATTAGGATATTGTATTGGTTGTTGCATTGAAGGCGGCATTGAATGGCTGATTGGGTTTTGGAGATGGAATCAGACAGAGGAGATGTGGAGGGTGTGGATTCTGAAGTGTCGATGCCCGTGCCGGTGGATGCGGGAGAGGTAGAGGCCAGCGATGATGGGGAGGAAGCAAAGGGCGACGAATGCAGGAATTTGGTTGGGTTCCAGTGGGGGTGGGTTTCCTGGGTTGGTTCAATCCAACAACAGCTGCCTGAAGCAACCCCTCAGGCAAACATTCCCCTCAAGCAAACATTACAAGATATACAAAATCCCAACTTTCTCCTTCAACCGAAAATGAAATCCAAATAAAACTTCAAAATTCTAACATCACAAATAATAGAATCTGAGCAACAAATCAAATCCATCCAAAAAGTTTTACAAACAAATATTTATGGGTTTTCTATAATTAATCACAACAATAACAACCCATATGAAAATTCATCGCCAATTCCAGCCATCACGTGAACACGAACACGAATCAACGAACACGAAAAAATTGCACAAAGTTGATGATTCTTTTGCAAAATCGGAAATTGTAGAAAGCTGTACATCAACGAACACGAAAAAATTGACCATTCTTGACTAAATCGGAAACCATTCTTGCAGAGAGTAGTGGCGTGGCTCTACGAAAACGGAGATATTGACGGACACGATCTTCAACTTCAACTGAATCGTCAATGGAAGAATGGGTGCGTTGTAGGCTTGTTGCTGTGGGCAAGAGCGCAAGAGATGAGGGTGAGTTGGGGATTTTGTTTTTTAATATTAAAAGATTGGGTTGTTTTATGGTGTTTTCCTATCTATTTTATGTTTTGCATTTTGCTGATGTGGCGCACCCCTATTGGATGCTGTAAACAGCCTGTTTTGCAGCGCATCCGGAGTGTAGGGGCTCTCAATTTTTATTTATAGACCCTACAAACAGTAATTTTTTCAAATATTACATCTACAAAAAACAATTCTTAATTTTCGCTTTTTAAAAACTCAAAATCCAAAACGCAAAACTCTATTTAAGAACTTTGTTGGAACATGGAAAAGCTCCAAACCAAGGCATTATCTAATAGTTTCTTAGGTGTTTGATGAGTGTTTAAGAACAAAAAGGAACACTGAAACGTGTTTTTTTTCTTATAATCAAAACGCAAAAGCCCACCCACAATGCATTATGAATCACAAGAACAAATTCCAACAATGTCTTAATGAAGTAATAACAATTAAGAAGCAAGCCCCATTACATACATGAGAGTTGAGAAGCCTACTTCTTGGGAGCAAACCGAGACTTGATTTTCTCCACCTCCTTCGTACCCACCTGGAATGCCTTGGTCAAAACATTGTCAGGCACCGGTGGTGTAGCTGCAAACAGTGTGGTAGCAATAGTCTGTGTGCCTGGCAACTGGCTGTTAAACGCTACAATCGCAGCGGCAGGCACCTTTCCATTGTTCTTCTGAAAATGCACCAGCCCCCTTGGAAACACAAATATCTCACCCTTCTTGATAGATTTGGATATGAGCACATTTGCTGTGGTTATGAAGCCTACGTCCAATTCACCCTCGAGCACAAACGCTATCTCAGTGGCGCGTGGGTGCGTGTGGGGCGGGTTAAGACCACCGGGGGCATAGTCAATGCGGGAGAGAGAGACACCCAGGGTGTTAAGGCCTGGTATTTTTTGAACATTGGCTGCAGTGACCAGAGAACCAAAAGTGTTGTTGGTGAGGCCTGGTTTGGCCAAGCCGTCAAAGGAGAAGTCTTCTGCAGATATGTTTGCCACGCTCTTACACGTGAACCCATTGACTTTGATACCTGTTCATCACAGCTCATGAATTCAAATTGCCAGCAATTTTCTACGTTTCAAAAGTAACCCAAGTTGTCATAAATTCTCACCTTCACTTCACAGTAATAATTTTTTCCTTAGATATCAGTGGCTTAATTTGTCTTAATCACCCCAATATTATTTTTTTTAGTTTCTCCTGTCTACTTCATTTTCAATCACAAGTCATGATTAAGAAGACTTAATAAGAAACCCAAAAAAATAAAAAAAATAAAAAGTATCCTGTAGAGGCATGGACAGCAAAGATACAAGAAAAATGTAATCATATCAACCAAGAATACAGTAGTAGGCCTACATGATTGGCATATTCCCTTTTGGCTTCCAATAATTACTTAAAAGATTCACATCAAAGTTGCTAAAATTTTCAATTTTTAATTATAATTAGCACTGAAGTTAGTAAGAAAAGGCAAAATAAAACCAAAAATAAGAATATTGATCTCATCTCCTTAAAATCATCAATTAAAGATCAAGTGGGTTCACAAATACAAAATATTGTATGTAGTAAATTCTCAAAAAAGAAAAAGAAAAAGAGGAATCAAACTCCTATGATTAAGGAGAATAAGAAAACCAGGGCTGCTTTTGAGCTACTCTTCTTGGAAGATGAAAGTAGAGTAGCTATTAAAAGGGAGAAGATGTTAAAGGACAGGAGTAGTACGAACCGGAATTGAGATCGGCTACACAAACATCTTGAAGCAAGTCAGGATCTGCAGCAGCAGCCGCCAAGAGTAAAGCAAAAGTCGTAACAAACAGAGGGACAAGTGCCGCCATTGGGCCGAGATTTTTGTGGTATGGAAAAGTAATTAGATAAGCAATCAAAGGGGTGCTGGAGAAGGAGAAGTTTGACAGAAGAATAATGTACAAGAGATAACAGTAGGTGGTGTATTTATAGCGAGGGCCCAGGAGGAGGGAGTGGGGAGAGGTTCGTCATAGTCTCATAGACACGTTAATGCTGTCTGTGTTTCGAAAAAAAAAAAAAAAAAAAAGAAATGCTGTCTGTGAATGCAAAGCACGAAACATGCCTTCGTAGACCCAAAGTAAAGTCATCACTCATCTCACCAAGGGAAATGGCCCAGAGTTTGCCTCTATTTTATTTTTGGGCCAGTCTATAGTTGACCCTATATATGTTGCGTCCTTCGCTCGTCGCCCACATCTCACCCACAAGCCTACATTTTTTTTTTATTAAAAAAAAAAACAATATTAGAATTGTGCTGTGATCATGTGAACCTGAATATCAACTCCTTCATGTAATACTTTATTAGGGTGGGTTTTCAGACCTCCTTCAAACAAAAACATATATTTAGGAATCAATTTTTGTCTAGCAGACTTACAACTATAACAGTTTACTCCTACCGCAAAATAAAACTCAAAACACCCCTATGCTCCTCCCTCGTATTGACTCAAACAACCCAACACATACTCTACATTTATTGAAAGAAACATACAACTCTTACTATAATTAAAATACTTGATTCGAGAGGTAATCATCATAGGACTGTAACAAATTTACAATTAGTTGAACAATCAAGTGAGGTAATTAATTTCCACTAGAATCCTTCAAAAGGTGATCAAGTCATGACGTACAACTTTACTTGCTATCAAATAGCTAGGTTGTAGATGTTGGTGGAAGCTCTTAGTTTTATCATTTTCTAGACTGTCTCGCAAGTAATAGTGTCTCGGCTTTCCATAATATGGACCACCATATGATTAAATGGCAATTACAACTGTTCATATTTGAAGCTCGCAAGCATCTGAGTTTCATCTCAAATTGGGTCTTTTGTAATGTTCATCATACTACTAATTAATTAATGTGTGCACAATCTTGTCAAATTAATGGGCCATCTTTACTGATCAAAGTGAAAATATTTCCAAATATTCTCAGCCCGACAGCCCCCTGTCGTTGTGGTCCCTATTAGTAATTAGATAAGGTTCTCTTTCTTTTCTTTCTTTGGTGTTTTGTTTTTGTTTTCTTTATGCTGTTTCGTGTACTACAACATAAAGAAGAAGAAGAAAAAAAAAAAAAAAAAAATTGGTAGCTACTAGCTAGCCTTGGTTCATTAGCTGGCAACTCAAGTTGCTCCCACAGATGTCATTTCTAAAAGAAAGAGTAGTTGAAGCAATTTCATAAGATCCGGCTTCTATGCTGTAGTAAAATTTTGCCGTTCAAAAATAAGACTCTTTACCTTATTTAATAAATAATAAAAAATTCTTATTATTCACACAGTTAGACTTGCAAGATGGCCAAACAGCAAGTTCCAGAGGAGCATAGAGGAAAGTTTCAGAGGAGAAAGAAACCTGCAAAAAAAAAAAAAAATCGACTATAAAGATTCCTAAAAAAAAAAAATAACAGCTGTAGAAATTCAGCAAATTTTTGCATATAGATAAAATTAAAAATCCCCGAAAAAGTTTCAGAACTTCTTCTTTTTCTTTTCTTTTATGTTGGTGTGAAGTAAACCAAACAGTATTAACACCACTGAAAGTGCACACTTGCAAAATGGGTATAAGAGAATGATGGTGATGATGAAGAACCTGAAAGAAGGAATGGTTGCAAACAAGGAGAACCCAGCCGTTTCTTATGGCCATGGAGCCAGTGAAAGGGAGAGAGTAATCGCTAGTGAATATGGCGGCGTTATTAAACTTCAATTCCGCAACCGTAAACGACGACGGAGAAGAAGTTGATGTCCACCGGCAAAACGACGACGGTGATAGTCACCGAGAACGACAGTGATAGTCGCTGAGAGTCGAGACCAGTGTGTAAAGCCTCATGGGTAATGACGGAGAGCGCACACAATTCCAGAGGCCGTTTAACTTCAACTTTTTTGGGGATTTTTAATTTCATCTGTGTGCAAAAAGTTGCTGAATTTCTACTGCTGTTATTTTTTTTTTTAGGAATCTTCATAATCATTTTTTTTTTTTTTTTTTTTGCAGGTTTCTTCTTCCTCTGAAACTTGCTGTTTAGTTTCCATCTTGCAAGTATAACGGCGTGAGTAATAAGAATTTTTTTATTATTTATTAAATAAGGCACTTGAACTCTTTGTAGAACGGCACACTTTAGCATGGACTATTATGCAAAACTGTGCCGTTTCATTACTGCATAGAAGCTCGATCCAATTTGATTGAACTATTGGATATTCATTGCCCCTAAAATGGCTAGAATTTTCTTTTTGGTTCCTTTAGAAATTAGAATATGTCACCCTTTCAAATGACCAATAATAACATCCTGGAGTCAAATTTGTTTCCCGTTTCTTTAGCTGGAATTTTTACATATATTCGTAGGCAGATTCATATTGTATTTACTAATTACTAATTACTATGATGAATCATCTCATTTACGAACATTGGGATGTTTATAAAAATTGTAATCTTTTGGGTTTTCGTCAATCATACTAGAATATTAATTAAATATTTAATTTACTATTTCAAAGAAGCTGATAACCCCATAAAATAAGTTTTTGCATCCTTCGAAGGGCAGCAAAATCGATGTGATCAAGTTGCGGAGATTTCACTTAACTATGGTTTATACTTTATAGGATTCGAAAATTATACATCTATTTTATATGCCATCTTTTAAATTTAGCTATACTTAATAGATGATTCGCATTTTATTATCGAAATTAAGAAGTGTGTCAACGCATTGAAATAGTTAAATTTCTGATACAATAATGTGGCCTTTCCTTCTTATAAGAAATTAACGGATCTGTTTAAATGTTTTTTTCTTTTTTTCTTTTTGTGACATGTCCATATAAGAGAAGGAAGGTAATTCGAACTAGTGACCTCCGCTTCATTTAAGCGTGGTCCCAGCTAATTGAGCTACCTCTTAGGGATTGTTTAGATGTCTTTTTGCAATCTCCAACGATAGTAAACTCAATATGGCCGCTTAGGCTCTGTTTGTTTCAACTTAAAATGATTTTTTTTAAAAAAAAATGATATATATATATATATATATATATATATATATATAATGTTTGGTGCAATAGAAAATAACAATCAACGGAAAATATTTTTCTTTTGACAGAAAAAAGCTTTCTTAATTTTTGTAAAATAGTTTTTAAAATTGTAAATCATTTTTCGAGTTTGAGCTTTTTATTCTCAAATAACTGGACCAATGCCAGAACACCTTCGAGCTTCTGTCGGGAGCCTATCAACCCCGCTAAGACTCTACAGAGAACCTGCAAGGACATAAACGAGCCTCCGTCAGGACTCCGCAAAGACCACACAAGCATATGCCGCTATGCCGAGAACTCATCGAAACCCCACTAGGACAATCCTGAGACTTTTTAAGATTTTTTTGTCCTTTTAGAAGTAAACAATTCGACAGTCAACCATTACGCAATTGGTTTATAGGCCAGCAAGCCCACATAATTGAACTACTAAGCCCATTTAACTCGAGTTCACTCAGTAGTTGAAGCACGGGATCATCTCTGACACCAATTCCACAACACCTGACTATTTTCGTGGCATACGGGCTATTTATGTCTACAACCAATCCACATGCCCTGTACCTCAAGCATGCATAGGGCATGCTTCAGTGTGGAAAAATGTGGGATGAAGGACACAACACACACACAAATAAAATAAAATAAAATAATAATAAAATAAAATAAATCATGCAGGAAACGACAAGGGGCAATTGAGAGAAGGTTATTATAACATTTTTGTTATAAGCCGTATATTGTTTGATTGCATGCATCATCACACAGTTTGTCCTAAGCCTCAACAACTTGTTTCATTATTCTTTTGGGTTGGAAGAGGAAACCACCTTGAGCCTGACATTATTACTGCCGTAGCTTCAAATCCATGCCTATATTTCAACTTTTAACATGTCTTCTATTCTTCTGTGTAAGAAAAAAAAAAAAAAAAAGTGACAGAAGCCTTCCATGGAACCGTTTGTTGGTAGAATGTTTGCCAAGTGAAGACAAGCAGAAACGTACTTTATCCTCCAACCAACTCCTCTCGTATTGTAGTTTATCGTTTTCTTCTCTTTGTTTAAATTAGGTTTATTCCATCATCAAATATATATATATATAATCAAGTCCAATTGGTTGCTACGTCTCCAAGTTCATCCATCACTTTCCATCGCCAAAAGATTACTTGCTTCTATGGATAATGTTAGTTCTCCAAACTGCATAAATGGTGCTCACAACAGGTAGGTAACTAACAATTTCCAAGAATTAAAACCAATCACGATCTCAGCATTTTTTTATTCTTTAATTTGTTTCTGGCATGATAGAAGAAAACACCACCACTAAACTAATCAGAACCCCTACAATGGAACCATGCATACCTATTTCTGAAAATCTACTTATCAAACATCAAATTTTCAATTGACCATTCCTATGAAATTTATAAGGGATCAAACGTAAAAGATTATTGAATACTACTACGCATACCATGACAATGCAATCATGTCAACCACTTTGCCTAGATTTTGTTGAAAAGAAAGAACATGACAACATTATCAAAATATTTCAAATACCAAATTCACGGGAATCTATGTACATCAGTTGTAAGGATAATGGCATTGGAGAAAATAACAAATAAACAAGCACACAATTGAACTAGAAGATACATCATTCATTTCAAGTTTCTAACCTAATCAGAGTTTAGTTGGCTCCATCAGTATATTTTGAGATTGAAATGCTATTTCAACTACTTTCTCTTCTTACCACCACCAGCCTTTGACTTTTTGTCAGTAGAATCTTTAGCAGCATTCCCTGGTGTTTCCTGTCACAAAGGTGAGCAAACATTGAACCTTGTTGATGATAGGGAGTGATGCAATCAGCAAGCATCCAATTTCAGAGTTTAGAAGTGAATAGTGCGGGAGATTTTAAAAAAAGGGATTTTAGGAGAGTTATTTGAATGATAATCTAGCTCGCTAGGATTCAACTTATTTTTCCTTAACCCCTACATCACCTTAGCTTTCCAAAGTTATTGTAGGGGGTGCATTAAGTGCACCTGTTATGGTAAACCATCCAAGGCAAATCAGGGATAAACTTTAACGTAGAAGGATTCTACGGACAAACACTTACGCCAAGTCTGATGCCTTGAGCTCCAAGACATAAGAGATCTGGGATCTCAACTACAAACTAAGGTTTCATACACTACTCCCCCTTTCTACGATCATATCCAAGAGAAAACCCGACAACTAGTTTAATAGCAAGGTGAAGAAGAAACAGCAACAATTCTTTCCTTCCCGCAAGTCTTTTTTGGGGAAAGTTTCTCCCAAGGAAAGTCAGTAGATGAGACTCTGATTTAATCAGAATAGAAATACGTGTAGATTGGCACTGATGGTTCACCAGGGTTTTGAGCTTCATGCGCCAAAGCAGACACCAATGCACAATGACGTGGAGTGCTTGACACCTAGATCTGGGATTGGCAAGCTCAGGCTGCCAAGGACCTTGGGCGTGGGCCTACAAGCTTGAAGAGAAAACATCTTATGCCCAATTGCTGATCTGGGTGATCTAAGAATGCATTTGCTTTCCTGTCATTCAGTTTAGGGAGAAATTAAGGTAGCCAAACAGGTCTAGACTGCCTCCTAATAAATAAACACAGTTGGAAGATGGCTTTCCCCCGGTGCTTTACTTTTTGTATATTTAAAAATTTTGAACAAAACTAAGAATATTAAAAGCTTCAAATCAGTTAGCAGCAGGCAAGACAAGCTGTCAGGAAACTTTTAAAACAGGGCAAACAATAACTTGCAGTTCAAAGAAAAATAATTAGTTTTTAGCAAATTTATTTACGTAGAGAGAGAGAGAGAGAGAGAGAGAGCAAAGACTCCATGGTATAGCCATGTAAGGGCTAGCACAAGCACCAAACCTTTTATACATTAAACTTTAAAATCTGAGATATGAGAATGAAATGAGCAAATGGAATCAATATCTTCAGTACATAGTATGAAAACCTCATACTCTAGACTGTATCATTTCCACGTTTTAGCTGATGCAATTTGTTTAGGAAATGAGAGCTTACTTCCAAGTTCATAGTAATGATTTGCAGGAGAAAATTTTGACAGGGCCAAGAAAACACATCAAGATGTAAATTTTAATGCATGTGAATTATAACAACCAACAAAATGCAGCCTCAGATATGATAAGGAACATAGGTAGAGAAGAATCTTAAATCAGGAGTCTTTCTTGATAATGATTAAAGGTTTCCTGTTGTGTGAGCAATCCAAGTAAAAAGATTACAGCAGAATATGCAGACTAAGATATAGAAAAATTTTATCTTCCAGGGAACCCCAAAGGTAATATCCAGAGAGAAAAACTGACCGAGTCTTATTAACACAAAGTGTAAACATACCTTCCGTTTAATGGGCCCAGATGGATTGGCAACTGGCTTAAAGAAAGACTCTAATCTGTAAAAGAAAAAAAATAGTAATAATAGTAAGCATCATTGGCCCAAGGAAAAAGTAATTCAGGAACTCATTCTCACTCCTATATGCATCACCTACCGGCCCTGTGATGACTTGTTCTTGGCAGCTTTAATTTTTTCTACTGCCTAAATAAATAAACCAATATATTCAGTATATATCTTTCCTTATTACTCAGAAATAACAAAATAGACTTATGGAAAGCCAATGTAAGAACTTTATAGAGATAATAAAAAAATTAAAAAAAAACACACACACCTTTGTCACTCTGTCACTGTTGAACCCATTTTCATTGACCAGAAAGGTAATCAGCCCCTGTACAAATGACAAGGGAATGCAATCTCTCAAACACGCCACAAGATTTTTTTTTAAAAAAGTATAATATACTCAGTTTTCAACTAAAAATTAATTACTTCTTCATCTGGAGCAGTCCACTTAATCTCAAGTTGCTCTTCATCAGTATGGACTACTGGTTCTTTAAAAAGCTGCCGAGCCTCTTGATATGGCCAGTCATCTGGTATATGGTACCTGATTATAGAGAATGTACGATTAGAAAAAGGAGTTGAGAAGCATGCCCATCATCAAAAGTACAAAAAAATCTCCATGGCATAATTACATGAAATTAACTTTCACATGGTAATAACATGGGGCTGTAGAGAGTAATGATGTGATGGTCATAGCAAAGGATGGCACTAATATTTTACAGATCGAACATCCAAGTGACCAAGGATAGAACCCCCAAGTGATCCAATGAATTACATTTACAGAGCTGATGAAATACTGGTTACCAAGAACACTAGAGATTGCTATGGTCACATGATAGACACTTTATACCAACAAAGGCAACAAGGGAAGAATTTTATAGAAAATCATATCAGATAAAGTCACCAAGCATGCGAGAGACCATAAGAAACCAGTCCAGAAATATAAACGCTGATACAAGCATCAATACAACAATGATATAAGGACTACTACTTAAAAATGATTTCACTCAAACTTATAAGGTAAAAGAATCAAATTAAAAAAGTAATTCCACCATCTGTCAGGCTACCAAGAGTTGTTAATCTTTTTAAATCCAACAAATCAGTTCATTTCAATTATTTCACAATGTCCTCCCCCCGACCCCCATCCCTGGCAGGAGTGCTATTATTTCTTTGGAGGAATGAATCATTTCAACATGTTAGTTACATGAAACAGAAGAAAACCATATAGTATGATAACTTTCGAGCTGAAAAACAAGAAACACCTCTCTTTGTTTATGTTCTCAAGTATATTCTCTATAGAGCCATGTTGACGGATGAGCTTCAAAGCAGTCTGCCCCCCAATTCCTGTAGCATAAATTTATAATGCACCAAATACTAAGTACATAATTAAGATTCAAGCCATCCATACAGGATACTAAAAGACAAAGATCACCTTTGATTACATAAAAAAAACCCATGTATATCTTCTCAATGAAAGAATTTCACAAAACACTGGGATTTTCTAAAACCTTTGTAAGTATATTTTCGATATAGGAATAGAAAGGATCCACTTCTAGCAAGTTTCAAATTCATAAGGCAAAATAAAAATATCCTTTGGTTACTTCAAAATCCAATTATTTTGTAAATTTTTTTATTGAAAAGATGTACATCCATACCTAATATATATATCCCTACAATCATTACACAGATTTTACAAAATGATGATGGAGAAAAATCCAATTCAAATAGGGGTGAAAATCCGGTCCCGGTTATTGGCCAAAACCGGTAACCGGTTTTTTTAAATTTTGCCATTTTGGGCTTATTTTAGCTATTGGGCCTAATTTTTGGGCTTAATTTAACTATTTTTGACCCATTTTTAAAAAAACAATTAGCCTTTTTGTTCCAATAAGCTTGGCTTTGTTGTGATTGTTCAAAAAAAAAAAAAAATCTTAAAAAGCCCAAAAACTCCTGAAAAATCACTACTTTTGCCTTTTTTGGGCCTGAAAAGTTAAAATTCAATGTTTCAAAATGCCCTAAAATTTTATTGTTTCAAAATGCCCATAAAATCCAATGTTTAAAAATGCCCTAAAAAAATTAAAAATAAATATTATTATATATATATATATATATACACGGTTACCCGGATACCCGGTTATAACCAGGTATATAAAATTCCCAAAACCAATAACCGGACCAAGGTACCCAGTTACTAGTTTTAAAATTGGTTTCCCGGTAACCGGTTATACCCTTTTTTTTACACCCCTAAATTCAAGTATACACGCATCAATATAATATTTATACTTATCAAAAAAAATATCAATATAATATTTATTGCAGGGTGAATACTGCAAATGAAAATCCAAAATACCTCGAATGCTGTCACAGTAATCACATCCAGAAAGAATGCATAAATCAATGAATTGATCCATAGTAAGATTTAGCTCCTCCAAAATCTGAAACAACATCATTATCAAGACAAGGAATGATTAAAGGATGCAATCATATCAGAGTTAATAGTAGTACCTTTGCAACTTCAAATTCCATAACTGGGACTTTTCTTGAGCTAGGATCCATCAAATGCCGAAGAAACCTAGGAGCTCCAAATGTTAGGGAATCCATGTCTTCAGAAGCCACAGCATAAGCCTGACATCAATAAAAGTTTATTAGACTCTAAACACGTCATTTACAATGAACATGTTTGGACAACTGACAGAAAATAAAATATTCCAAATATTTCCAGCAGATTGAAAGGCCTGCAATTAACCTTAGAACAAGCCATAATGGAAAATAGGATCAGCAATTCAATGTATAAATAATAAATTAAACCGCTTTAAAAATGTAGTGAAAAACAAAGCAAACTTGTTTCAAATGCCACAAAAAAAAAAGGTGATCATCTATTTTCCACCGCATGTACCCATAAATGCAAAAACAGAAATTTCCTCCAAACCAGTCTAAAGGAAATATCCTCCGATCCATTTAAAATAGTGTCAATTGTTTATAAACATTTAAAAGGTTAGTCTAAGTTAGGAAATTGCAATCAACGACCTTAAGAATTTAATGTGTGTTTTAAATGTTTATAGACACTTGGCACTATTTTAAATGGGTTAGAAGAAATTTCTTCCAGACTGGTTTGGAGAAAATTTCTGTCCTAAATACAAAATAACCAACATATCAAAAAGCAGACAGATACTTGCATTTCCTGATTTGCAAAGTGCAGCACATTGAGCCTCTGCTTCTGAAGGAGCCTGTGGAAACCCAAGTCATGCCAGTGCATTACAAGAAGAATAAATGTGTAGCACTTGAACTCACACCGGCAGCAAATTACTTCAAATAACATTATGTCACCTCAATTACAGGCACTCCCATTAGTCTCAGAAGTCTTTTGCAATCCTCATTGTGCTGCTTTGTCACCTGCAAAAGTAAGGAGTACTTGGCATCAAAAGCTCTGACAAATTCACACTTTCCCTATACCTAAAACTTTTCAACTTCTTGCTTGACAAACTGCATTAAAAAAAAACACACATTCAAGAATATGGTTCTAAGTGCTAACATTCCACAATAATCACAACCCACGAATGAGAACAGAGAATAAAGAGATGAGAGAAGAGAACCCACCTTCACAGTCCGTTTACTGAATTTCTCAATGTCTTCCTTATTGCCAGTCTGAAATGACAACAAAAGGCAACTACGTTTCAGATGTTCCGAAGTAAGAAAATAGAAACCAAATGAAGGAAGAAAAAGAGGGAAGTTAACAAAGAAAGAAATGCACACATGCCTCCACAGCTTCTGCCAAATCCTCACTAGCATCTGCCCTCTTCGAGTAACTGCAACATGAGTTTAACATAAAACCCATTATTAGTCCTGTGCTTGTAAAATGATAACCATGCCATGTAAAGAAGCTAGACTATGATAGCAAAAATACCGTTTTGCCAGCTCTTGTTTTTTCAGATCTGGAGGCTTCCCATCAAAAACATAGCTGAATAGAACTTCGACTTCTTTAGCAAAAGCACATACTTCACCAAATACCAAGTATAACATGCAGATGACTATGGCTAAACTTCAACAAAGTACGAAAAAGAAAAAAGAAAAAGGTAGAGAATCTAATTACACCGGCTTCATTCCAGCTTCCAGAAGCCTAATGGTCCGCGTAAACATGCCTTGCAGATGACTACAAATGGACCCAAGAAAAACCCAACATCAATTCCCACAAAATAAAAGAGTTGAAATGAAACCCACTTGAAAAAAGAGAACTCTGCAACGGGTACCTAGTAACTTCACCAGCCTCATTGGTCAGCATCTCAGTCCCACTCCTGCCCACAACAATCTGCACCAAGCATTCAAGCACACCCACATCCTAAGCCCTAACAAATACTCATTGATATAGGGCTCCGTTCATGTCTAGTTTACAGATTAACTCATCCATAATATAAATAAATAAATAAAAAAAAACAAAAACAAAAAAAAACAAAAAAACAAAACAACCAATAGAGAGAGATAGATGGAAATAGTACGGACGAGGAACTGGTAAATGCTCATGCTGGCGTCGATAGCGATTTTGCGGCCAAAATAGCTCTCGAATTTCTGCTCCTTCATGGCCTTTGGGGCATTGTCCGCTAAGAGCTTTGTTAAACCCTAGCAGACCCATCATCAATTTACATCAAACAAATAAATAAATAACTCCCAAACAAAAACCCAAAACTGTAGAAATCAAAGAATGAAGAATGGGTTTCAAAAATCTATTACCTTTATACCCATTACTTTGTTTCTGTGTCGCCGTATCGGTGAATCAAAGAGAGCACAAAAGCGGCAGGAGAAGAAAATGGAAAGGGTTTATCTTCCCGCCCACTCTTTACGTTTGGCAAATCCCCCTCCCCTTTTCCCTCCTTTCACTAAATAAAAAATAACAATAAAAATACATCTTTTTAAAATTATTACCAAATAACTTTTTTTACTTTTCTCTTAAAAAAAATTTAATTCTTAAATCATTTTTATATCACATCTAATCATCTATCACTTCTTATTTTTATTCAAAAGTAAAATAAAACATAGGAAAAATACGAAATGTAAGCCCAGATTCAATCAGGATAAGGCCCGCTACAATGTATTCGGCCTAAATAACAAAAAAAAAAAGAAAAAAGGGCTTAGCAGAAGTAGGCTCGTGTATTACTGGACTCGACTGGGCCGAGGGTAAAGGTGCCTTAGTACTTGGTAGTGGCTGTTTGAATTATAATAATCAATTTTTTTAGATAGAATTGCAATCAAATGGGACAATTAATTGAAAGGGTTTCAACGGGACTCATCATTTGTGATGTGTCTAAGCAAATCTCAAATTGTCCATTTATATAAAAACAAGTGAGCTTTATTAAAACCCTCTCTCATGAATGAAGAGGTTGGCATGCGGCAATTCAGACAACTTGTAAAACTCTCTCTAAAGTTACATTAGATGTTTTGAACAATATTCTATTTGGATTTTAAATTATTCTAGTTATGGCTCTAACAATAATTCTGAAAGTACGCCCTTTTTTTCAATTAAATGCGGAAAAAAAATGTGGTAAGGAAAGATCTTTTCCACTCTTACACGCCCTTGATAGAAGAAATTAAGAACCACTATTAATAGTGCGGACGGATATATGGCTACAGCTGAAAGTAGTGATCCTAAACGATCGTAAAGGGAGTGAAAGAATTGTATACAAGAAGGGAGAGTCGGAAAAGTATAAGCAGCAAGCAACAACTTTTAAGTTTTTACGAGGGAAAAATAGATGAGATCATAAATCTTTAAAGAAAAAGAAAAGGACAATAATAATACAATGAAAAGTGAGGAAGTCATGCATTATGATTAAAAAAAGGGGGGGAGGGGGAATATTAATATTGATAGACCATACATGGTGGGTTTGTGGTAGGGAATAGCATTGACAATCTTTAAGAAAGTCTTTGGTTCTTTGTTACAGAACCAATATTTAGAGCTTTGCCAAAAGGCTTCAGGATACATGCATCGATGCATGCATGCCCAAATTGATGGGTCCAATTAACTCTGTAGGGCGGCCATAGCGACTTCATTCTTCTCACTAAGATCGATCCTAATTAGTCTTCAAATTAAGTTGAAAGTATGCTCCTTGAATAATATTACTGATCATTTGAATGGGGAAATCACACATGTTTCGCAATTTAATTAAGAAAAGCAAAGTACTGCAATGAGATTACTAGCTAGCTATCTAGCTAGGCCTGAAAGAAAAGTAATTGGGACAATCAAATAGGGGTTGATGTGTTTTTCCTTTATTGGGATATTGTAAATCAAACAACGCCTATTCATTCTCCATACATGGGGACCCTTCTGAACTGACCCTAGCTAGCAATTCCTTTACTTGATTGTCTTGACATTGTTGACATCTCCATCTTGCAGAACTGTAAAGGTGACCAAAACATGTTACACCACAGCGCCATTTGCCTACCAGCAGATAAGGCAATCATGATATGCCCGGTTTTATAATGTTGCCTGAGATGGCTGCAGAAATTAAAACTCACGAAACCCTTTTCTTTTTTTTCTTTTTTCTTTTTTTTTTTTTTATAACCAAATATATAGAATTTAATTATATATATGAGTTATACCAGTACTACGTGCTTTAGTGAAATTCATTTGCATCGATCATTGCAATATTGATCCTAATGGTATATTATAATCTCAGATCAACATGCAATTTATATCAGTACAAGGCTTGTCAAATATAGGCCGGATGTGATGGCATTTAATTACAAAAGAGTTAATTAGGGCTAGCTAAATCAAATGGTCCATGTACCATATATGTTCACGGTTCAAAGATAATCGAGACAAATAAGCTTTGTAACGTGGCTTGGATTGAATAATATATATATGAATAATACGTCTTTATTATGAATAGAAGAATGTGGAATAAAATTGCCTAAGCATTAAAGTACACATATATTCTCATGACCCATAAGAAAATGACTATTCTAAGGCCAGGCCATTCCATTCCACTTTCTTTCATTTTTAATAAAAGCTATTATAATTTTTAATAGAATAGTGTGAAACGTAACCTAAGTATTAAAAATGAGTAGTGATTTACTAGACACCGGCGTGCATGAATAGTGTGCACACCGGTGTTATAATATTATAAAATATTATTAAAATAATATTTAAACAATAAAAAAATAATAATAATATTATAACACCAACGTGCACACTGTTCATGCACGCGGGTGTCCAGCAAATTACTACTCATTAGAAATTTGGTTGTTTTCAAACATTTAGTGGCTTGAGAATTAGCCCAAGAAAGGCTTTAGCCGAAGGCGGTTACTCATATTGAACAAATTAATTAATTAAGATGCTAAGATAGAGAGAGAGAGACAACAAAAAATTAGCACAGTGGACAACAAGACGGCGATCAATCTAATGCCATGGACGTTATATGCTAGACCTCTTTGCGCTATATGTATACAAGGCCACCCTCTTGTGCGCTATAATAATATGCGTATATATGACCCTAGGCCTATATTTTCACGGCACCCTCTACGCCACCATTTCTCACTAAACTAGCCTTTACTTGGAACCTTTCAAAGTCTCCAACATGGTAAGTGTGGCCGTCGTCTCATGCATCCTTCCTGCAGTTTTCATTTATTGTTGACATATTGTGCATGCATATGCATATGCAGGGAGAGGAGGATGCCAAAACAGGCTACAATTCTCTCAGCCCAGTGATGATCAGCAAAAGAAAAGGTGGATTCACTGCGTCCGCGTTCATTTTTGGTAAGCATACATTAACAATAATGTTTCCTCTACCCTCTACTGTTGGTGTTGCTATATATATATATATATATATCCCGGCCAGCCAACTGAGTCGTTGCTTCACTTTCCTCCCTTGGTACATACAGCCTTCACATCACTAGAGAACATTGGTTTCGTGGCGAACATGGTGAGCATGGTGATATACTTTGGCCAAGTGATGCTTTTTGATCTGTCCACCTCCGCCAACACTCTTACAAACTTGATGGGTTCAACTTTCTTGCTCTCTCTTGTCGGCGGCTTTATATCGGACACATACTTGAGCAGACTTACAACATGTTTGCTTTTCGGAACAATTGAAGTACTGGTAATTATTATAATTAATTAGCTAGCTAGATCGATCGAGATCATTAATTAATTAGTTTCATCTAAACACGTACAATTTTAATCATATATATATATATATGCATGGCATATATGCACTCGATCGAATAACGTATGTAACATGATAAATAAATATTGTTAAAAGTATTGATTTAACAATATATAGCTAGCTCAGGATTAATGAATTTGCACTTAATTGTAGGCTTTGGTTCTGGTGACAGTTCAAGCTTCTTCACACCATTTGCAGCCAAATCCTTGTGGGAAGTCAAATTGTCTGAAAGGTGGTACAGCATTTATGTTCTACATATCATTGTGTATGTTAGCATTGGGTACAGGTGGAGTTAAGGGATCTCTTACTGCACTCGGTGGTGACCAGTTCGATCAAAAGGATCCCAAGGAAGCAAAGGCTCTGGCAAGCTTTTTCAATTGGCTTATGCTCAGTTCAACGCTTGGTGCAACCGTAGGTGTCACACTCATTGTGTGGGTTAGCATGAATGTACATTGGTACTGGGGTTTTTTCATCTCAACTGTGGCCGCCTTTGTTGCCTTTCTTTTTCTTGCCAGTGGAAAGCCTTTCTACCGTCTCAGAGCCCCTGGAGACAGCCCAATCATAAGGATTGCTCAGGTCTCTCTCTCTCTCTAGACTCTAGATCTCTCTCTCTCACACGCGCGCCCGCCCGCCTACTAATATATATATATATATATATATAGAGAGAGAGAGAGAGAGAGAGAGGACATCTTAATTAATTAATTTGAGTTTTTACTGCAGGTTATTGTTGTGGCAATCAAAAACCGGAAATTGGCATTGCCAGGGAGCGCTGATGAGTTGTATGAGATCAATGACAAAGAAACATTAATTTCCACTGACGAAAAAATTGCACATACCAATCAATTCAGGTACACAAAATTCGATGATTAATTATATATGTCATATAAATAAATTATCTATTCAATATCATCAACTTATTGATCGAGGCGGCGGGCGAGCAGGTGGCTAGACAAGGCGGCTATTCTTTGTGAAGCCTCAAAGCGAACTGCAGCATGGAGTGTTTGCACGGTGACACAAGTCGAAGAAGTGAAGATCCTAGTAAGAATGTTGCCCATTGTAGGCAGCACCATCATAATGAATACCTGTTTGGCACAACTCCAAACATTCTCAGTAATCCAAGGCTCTATCACGAACCGCCATCTTGGCTCTATAGAGATTCCTGCGCCGTCAATTCCTGTAATCCCGCTAGTTTTCATGTCCATTCTCCTCTCCATATATGAGTTCGTTTTTGTTCCTTTGATACGAAAGATCACCCACCATCCATCGGGTATCACGCAGCTTCAGCGTGTTGGAGTTGGCTTGGTTCTCTCTGCCATTTCAATGGCTGTAGCTGGGTTTGTAGAAGTTAAGAGAAAGAAACAAGCCATCAGAGACCCAACCAAGCCCATAAGTCTCTTTTGGCTCTCCTTCCAATATGGCATTTTTGGAATTGCTGACATGTTTACTCTTGTAGGACTGTTGGAATTTTTCTACAAGGAAGCACCTGCAGGAATGAGATCACTTTCCACTTCGTTAACATGGTTATCGCTGTCTTTGGGCTACTTCTTGAGCACTGTCTTGGTTGATGTCATAAATGCCGTCACCAAAAGAAACGGCGAACAAGGATGGATATATGGGCTTGACTTAAACAAGAACCATTTGAATCTCTTTTACTGCTTCTTATCAATCCTTAGCTGCCTCAATTTCTTAAACTACCTCTTCTGGGCCTATTGGTACAAGTACAAATCACAACTTCCTCACTCCAACAATCATGAATTAGCATCCTCCTCTGACAAAACAGAGGATGCTAAAGAAAAGGAAGCATGTTGCTGAAGCCCATCTACGTACTCGTAAACAACTCACTGCTGCCTGCGGGCCAGGGGAGGCTGCTGGGTGGGACTAGACAATGAGATTGATTTTCTATTATCCCGTTAATTAAGGTGTGTTTTGTATTATATCCATATGGGCTTTGGAACAGGCTTAATTTCAGAGTATATATATATGATGCTTAGCTTTTGCACATTAAAAGCATTTTTTTTTTTTTTTTTTTTTTGTGTGTGTGTGTGTGTGTGTGTGAGACAGCATACCTTATTTAAGACCTAACTCTAAGCAAGCCAATTTAATGAAGTTGTAACTCATCTTTAATCTAACTCATCTTTAATCTAGTCCGTCTTTCGGTACATGCATACAAAAGAATACCGTACGAAGGATGAATAATATATATAAATTGCATTTGAATAATATATATATATATAATATGCTCGTGAAAAGAGAAGGGAAAAAATGATTTGAAAAGAAAACTATCAAAATCGCCACTTATGAGATTTCATTCATTATCAAAATTAAAGATCATTCTTCTGTTTTTTATTTATCAAATCGATTCATATAGTTGAATATATATATATATAAGAAATCATTTTGTCCGTATATGCTGTGAAAATTATTCTAACAAAATGCTTCTGAAATATCAATTATCTCTGAAAAAATCACAAAAAAAGCATAAAATCAAAATAAATCTATATATAGTCTATCCACGTACGGCCATAAGGAGGTCCAAAAATGATATGTATGAAAAGTATTCCCTTTTATTTGGTAAGTGATACCATCATGTTCCCTATAGCTCCGTTTTCTCAATTCAGCTGTGTTTTATTGGTTGGGAAATGGGACTTGGCCCCTTGGGCCTTGGCCCTTGGAGATATCATCCTCATGGTACCTGGTGACGGTGCATTGAGAATCCCTCACCGTTTGTGCTTTACTTTTTAGTTTTTGCCCCGACTTTTTTATATTGAATTCGGCTTGGTTATTCCAATTCCAGACGGACTCAAGCCATTGAAACTTGTGCTCAGGGAAGGAAAGAAAAGAAAAAGAAAAAGAAAAAAAAAAGAGGCCATTGAATTAAGCTTGTTGCATGAAAGAGAGGTACAACTTATTGGGACAGGCTTCTTTTTTGTCTTTTTTTTCTTTTTTTCATCTAGGTAGTAGATAACTTGTTAATATATATATATATATAGCGTTTACAAATTTGAAGATGCACGTACATACAGCTTATTCTCCAAATTAAATTCAAGAAATCAAATTAACTTTGTTCAATGTGATTACGTTTAATATATAGGATCGCATCCTCGATCTCCTCTTTGTCTTTATATTTTAAGTTGGACAAATTAAAGAAAGAAATAAAAGCCTGGAGTGTGACACGTCCGACAAGCTGGGTAGCTGCACATTGTCCAAAAAAGAAAAAGAAAAAAGAAAAATAGCGGTCAGGTATGGTACTGGGGTTTGATTTGAAATGATATTTTGATTGTTTGTATTGGATGATGTCGTTTGGCAATAATGCAAGTTGTGAATGCATGGTAGCCAAGCTAATTAATAAGAAATTTGACTTTATAATGCATAAACCAGGAGATAGTACAGACCCAGATTCGCCGCTCAGAGTTGCTTGTGGACGACAGCATATGCAGTCGGTGTTGGTGGGCAGTGGGAAGCAACAAGCAACAAGCAACAAGCCCTGGAGGTGCATGTGATTATGGGACCAATTAAGCACTCTCACATGCACATGCACTCCTCTTTTTTTTATCTATTATTTTGAGTATGACTTATGCACTGGGGTTCACCACTTGTTTTTGTGACTAGTGTTCCAGTACTCCCACGTGCATGATTATGATTTATGACACACTTGTGAAATGCGTGATATATTAGCTTCTCATTAATTAATATGTATTCAATATTATTTCCTCACTCCCATACACATGCTATATTGCTTATTTGCATATATAGGAGAAAACATCCAAGAATTGACCATGAATATCTATCGTATGAAATATGAATCTATGTTTTGCATGTAATTTGTGTTTATCATCCAGCACAACGTACAAGAAAACTGCATGCGTGAACGCGAACGTGAACGCAGACGCAACGGAGCCGCCGTGGAGTAGTTGTAGACGACTTGTAGTCGAGGGATCAAATTAAGTAGAAGGATAACCTTCACTGTTTTAGTTGTTGTCGGGAGACATTGAAATGGACCCAAGTCCCCACCTATAACGCGTAACGGAAGGGAAAGTTTTTGTTCGTTTCGAACAGCCGAACCCCAATTGCTCCAGAATTCCGAAAGTGATTAAAAAAAAGAGAGAAAGATACTCCTTCTACACCCTTCCATTGAAGCTTTCTTTAATTTTGTCGGCAGGCTATATATGGTTCGACCCAAATACCCGTTCCGGTCCCTGCTTCTTTTACTTCTAATTCGGTTGCAACAAAGTTTTTTTTAATAATTATTTTAAAATTCAGATTTTACATTGTTTCTTTTAAAAAAGAAAAAAAAAAAAAAAAAAGAGAAGCAAAATTCGATTAATTAAGCTTATTTGCAATATTGTTAGGAAGTTATAAATATTAGATATACATAGACGGCGGGATAGTAGATCTATTTGTTTTTCTATTTATAAAGCCATCGGTGGTAAATAGAATTATTTTTCAACCACCGATGCAAAAATCTAATCATAACTCATAAGTGCGTCATGTTATATAATATTGTTAAAACGTTGGATAAAATCTACCGCGCTAATTGTGAACATAAATTTTCATATATTACAAAAATTTAAATTTTTTTTTTTTTCTTTTTACATGTTCTCACAAAAAGAAGAAGGCCAACTCGAACTAGATTGATGACTTTTAACAGTCACCATCAAATTTGGGTTTTATTATTTTAATGCTGTGAAAAACAAATGAAGAAACGTGACTCACCGGATCACTTGTGGCTGTGGGGTCAAATAACCTGTCAAACTAATCAATAATGACTACTTGGGCTGGATCATGTTATGTACGTATACTTCAATCAATTTGACCTTTCCAGTTTCTTTTATGGTTAAAGTTTTTCTTGTTTCTTAGCTCAAGTGGCTAACAATAGGAATGTCTCTGTAAAACTTATAAAAACAATTTTATCCATAATTTTTTTTTAAAAAAAAACAGAAAAAACTTTTTTTAAAAAAAGGAAGGAAAGAAATCTTTTTATTGATGGTCGATATTCAAAAGTGTATTCAAGGAGACAACAAATTTCCTTAAACTTACAATTTGCAAAGAGTCAACCAAATCATTAAAAGCCATTTTTCCTTTTCTATCATTTAAGAGAAATATGTCCAATTAACCTATATGACCACCAAACATATCCTTTCCACTTGATTTTAATGGGAGCGGAGTCGGTTTTCTTTAGGTTGAGAGTAAAAAAAAAAAAAAACCTTTTTCACCTGAAGAGGATAAACTCCTCTCCCTTGAAATCAATGAGAAGATCAAAACACAAAAGACAAAAATGATGGCATATAAAAAGAGACCATGGCGTTAATTACTCTGCTCTATTTTGTATACTTGTATCGGTGAAAGTTAAATTGGATAAACATCTTAACAATTCAATCGGCCATAAAATATAAGACAACTTTTATTAAGTTTACTTATATCAATAGATTTCGAGCAATCCAACCACTAAATATAATTAAGAGAGTTTTTATCAACAATTTCGAGTAATCTAATTAAGACAATAAATATAGAAGAGTTTATTTTTTTATTTTAGTTTTGGTAAGAAAAGAGTTTTTATTAGGTTTACTTAATTATCAACAGATTTCGAGCAATCCTGCCTCTATTTAGGCAAATGAGCCCTAAATCTTTTCTATTTATTAAGAATTCGGCCAGTAAATTACGGAAAAAAGTAGTATTTAGTTAAATTTAGGATAAAAATGGTTACTGATTATTTATTACGTGCATGCTCACGAAAAAGTAAAGATAGCTGTAAGCCACTCAGCGCACGGGTTCCACCGAGACCCATAAAAGCCAACCGCACAGAATAGTCGTCGTAAATAAAGGCAAAAGCTAAAAACATCATTAACTGAGCCCGACCACAATTTCATTTTCGCATGACAAGATTCACATTCACCGCTGTTTTCTGTCTCTAGTCTAGAGCTTCAACCATTGCACACACGGATCCCAGTTGATGCGTCCTCGTTTAGATATTGGTCTGATCATTCTTATCAGCGGTCCTAAATCGTTTGTGAGATAGAGCATTTAATTACCGTCGTTTTAGCTTTCCTCTTCTTACTTAAGCATAAATAAGATTCCAAACGTGCTCCCAGGGTCATAAAACCTTAAAAAGCCCGGCAAACAATCTTCACTGCAACAGAAAAAAAAAAAAAAAAACACTGTCCAAACACAAGATTTGAGATTGTCTCCTATATTTAGCTCCTATATTTCGTAATAAAAGATATTGTTATAAATCTTTTCTCCTTGTTGTGTATAGAGAGTATACTAATTCAGCTTCTGGCCGGGCCGTTAGATAAATGGTAAATATATACAAACCTTAGGCAACCATCTCTGGCTTGCCTTGTTTGTGTTCTTCGATTTCTTTGACAGGGTTTGAGTGGCAGAGTGATTGAACTCTAGGGAGGTAGCCATGATGAAGCGTCTGTGGGTGGGGATTATAATCCTACTTGTTTTTAGCAACTGGGTTGATGGGTTTGAGGAGCTTCATCTCAATGAAACAGCAATGTATTTCTTCGAAGCGGAGGCTTATGGAGTCTCCAAACCTGCAATGGTTCCTGACGCTTTGATGGTAGGACTTACCCTCATTCAAGGCGCTGGCGCAAAAGGAGCAGGTACATTCTTTTTCTATTATCATTGCAAATTTTCTTTCTTTCTTTCTTCCTTTCTTCCTTTTATTTTTAATTTTTTGCTTTTGTGATTTCCTGCTATTTTTCTTTATTTACATTAATACTTCGGTAGTTCGCTCGAATTAGATATGGGCATTACTGCGTTAGATATGGGTTTAATGCAAATAACAGGGTAGCAGATTTATATTAATATACTGTCCCATGTGCACTTAGCCTTCTGTTTTCGTTATTATTCTCTTTCATCCAATTATTTTTTTCGATGTTATTTCACTGCTCTTTATTTGTTCTGTTGGCTGAATATAATTTACAATAATGTGGTTACGATTGTTGCTTGTGTTGGTTTTGATAAGTTAATTAAGTTTATCTATCTTGTTCAATTGGACTATTTGGTGATTTTATTCAACCGCTCCAATGCTCCATCACTCTCTCGTCTATTGACAGATCATTTTCAATTACCTATGAGGCTATCCTTCTCGTAATTGTCATTCTCTTAAATTCAAATTCATTTTGTAAATAATGACTTCTAATATCTGGTGTTTTATATTATGAAATTTGTCTCATTTTGATCTAATAAACCACATTCTGTTTTCACCGTTGCAGTCTGCTTGGATGGAACGCTACCCGGATATCATTGGCATCGTGGATATGGGTCAGGAGCAAATAGTTGGCTCATTCAATTGGAGGTTTGTGAGATAGACTTGAAATGGCATCCTTTAAAATGCATAGTTCTTGCATTATATTACTTGCATATATACTTCCCTAATATACTATATGTTTGCATATGTTTCTCCTGTGGAATCTTTACTATTTGGAATAAATTAAAATCTGTCTAATGCAAGCATTTGGCTTATGTAAGTACAACCATCAAGCTGAATTTGTCTGGTATTGTAGCAAGTTCTATTGGTGTTTCAAGGTTTCTTGTTGATAATTTTGTGCTTCAACAGCTATTGTGTGTACTCCTGGCTATCCGGTCGTTTCAGGAAAATATGATATTCTCACAAGACAGATTACTGCTTCATTGAAAAACAGTTATATGATCTTTAATGTCAAATGCAACATAGTAAATGTTTCAGCTGTGTTTTTGCTTGGTATATCTCCAATATGGTTCAAGGCTTTTCACAGTATCAGAGTTATGTTGTATCGAAGTTTTTGAGATTACAGCTCTATGACTCTCTAAGATGCACTTTCTTTTTAACATTATTCTTACTGTTGTTGCTCCTGTTATCATTCTTATTGTTGTTATCATCAGAATCATCATTATCACTAGTTGATTATGACACTTTTTGGTTAGTACACTGGCTACACAAGTCTCAACTTACCCTCTTAATACTGTAGTGGTGTACTTACTTGAGGACTCAAGTTATTCAAATATATTGTGGCAGGGAGGCGGATGGTGTAATAACATTAGAACTTGTGTTTACCGCAAAAAAACTCGACGTGGATCCTCAACATACATGGAAAAGGAGATAGCATTTACAGGAATACTGAGCAATAAAGCTGAACAAAATCCTGGTTTACTCTTGAACTTGGCAATATAATGAACTGATTCTGCCTTTTGCTGCTTCTGCTTTTTTATTGCCAGAACTTTCTTGACCACTATATTCTCTATACGGGGTTGCAGATTTTTTCAACTGGAATAGAGTAAAACTTCGTTACTGTGATGGTGCCTCCTTTACTGGGGATGGTGAAGATAAGGTTTGTAGGAATATTTTACCATTTACTGTTTCCATGAAATATTGATTTTAATTCTCCGTCATGAATATTATATTTCTGGAAAAAATGCTTTGGTATCTTGGTGCTCAATTTGTATGAACAAGCTCCATCAACCTTCCTAACCTTTTTTTCCATGGTTTATATGTTGTGCCTTAAAAACATATATTAGTGATAGCTGCACAATGACACAAGTTATGTTTTCATAAGAGAGAGCAGGAGAAAGAGAATGGTCTTCATTCTTATCTTTATCCATCAATCAAAGTGGTCAAGTCAATTGACTATCTAATAACTTGATTGGAAAATCTAATTGGCATCTAAAAGTGCATTGTTGATTCCCAATTTTTCTTATTTGTTTGTGTTCGCCATTCAATAACATATAAGACTCTGTTTCTTAGGCTGCACGGCTGCAATTTAGGGGACAGCGTATATGGTTGGCTGCAATGGAAGATTTACTGTCAAAGGGAATGCACTTTGCTCACCAGGTTCAATATTCATCGTTAATCTGTTCTCTTTTCATCCCTTTTTACTTTATGATCTTTTTTCACGTATGAATACCTGCTTCAGGCTCTTCTTTCTGGGTGCTCTGCTGGGGGTCTGGCATCTATTTTACACTGTGATGAGTTCCGAGGTTTATTACCAAGAACTACTAAAGTGAAGTGCCTAAGTGATGCTGGAATGTTCCTTGATGCGTAAATACGACCTCTTCATGCTCTTATACTTCACAATATTTCTATGTAGAATTGTTCCTTTTCTCATTTATTAATAGTTATAATTAAAATTGTCTTGCCTTGGAATTATAGGGCCGATGTATCAGGTGGGCGTACACTCAGGAGCATGTTTGGTGGTGTAGTAGGCTTGCAGGTACTATGTTGATTTTAAACTTTGTAACTTGGAATGTTTTGCATATTTCCATGGTTGTGGACTTTGTTTTGAATTGACCTGTGGGTACTGTAAGTACTTTGTTAATGAAGTTTGAAATCAAAATGACAAATGTCTTATTGTTGTATTCAAAATTAGCCTACTATTAGATATAGATTTTATCGTTGGATGTTGATTGTAACAATATGAGATATATTAGAATATTAATTAAATAATTAAATTTACATTTTTCTTATCAGCTCTAGTTTTTGAGGGCCTACTATTAGATATAGATTTTATCATTGGATGTTGATTGTATCAATATGAGATATATTAGAATATTAATTAAATAATTAAATTTATATTTTCTTATTAGCTTTAGTTTTTTAGGCAACTAGTGATTTAATATGGTATTAAAGTAAATATTTTGAATTCAAATTCAAATTCTCTTATTCAAGTTAAATATTTTACGTGTTGAGCAACACTTATTGAATAAGAGTCTGGTCCATATATAAGGGAGAGTGTTAGAATACCAATCAACTGATACTATTCTTATTAGCTTAGGCTTTTGGGAAAATTGGTGATATAACAAGATCGAATTCATGCATGTATCATACTCGCTCAATAATCTAAGAAGAATGAAACTGTTGTACTTCTTGCCAATCTAGCAATTACAATGAGGTGAATCTTTGTTAACTATTTTTTTGGTGGAGATGCTATCTTATTTTTAATTTTCTCTGTTGTGACCACTCATTATTGATTATCTCAATAAAAATTGATAGATTGGTGGCCTGCATTGTCTGGTAAAAATATTTTAGAGAGAGTTTTTCAGAAATGATTTATAAAATCCATGCAAATGGCATACGTCCATCTTGTGGTCCATCAAGATGGCTGCCATGAAATTTCTTTAGTCAACAATATAAGATTGACTAGTAATTCTTAAGCGGAAATTTTCTTTCTTTCTTTCTTTCTTTTTTTATTTTTTGATAATGAGCTTCTTTTCACTGTCCATCCTTTTTATTTTCTCTTTCTGGAGTCACCATGTACTATGGTGTAGCCAAGGTTTTGTATCAAACATGATAATTGTCTATGAGCACATAAACCTGATCTTATGCCCTAGACTTAAATTCATGTCATACATGCCAAGTCAGTGCTCTAATGGCATTACTGTCTGTGTCTGAGAGAATGTGTCAACAGAGCCATTGTACCTAGCTTGCTAAAATGATATTTTTTGGAGTTCTGACTCCCTTGATCTTTCTTATACAAGCTTGGACCATTTGTCATGATTGTAATGGATGCTTGATTTGTATAATTATTGCAGGCAGTGCGGAATAATCTGCCACATTTCTGTACTAACCGCCTAGATCCAACTTCGGTAATCTCTTATGATTTTCTCAGGCATATACCTCATCTTGAATGGATCAGATGAAACACAACATTCTGTGCTCTGTTGACTTTTTATCCTTTTTTCCTTCTCAGTGCTTCTTCCCTCAAAACTCAATTGGCGACATTAAAACACCACTTTTTATTCTCAATACAGCCTATGATTCATGGCAGGTAATTATTCTGTTACATAGATTGGACTTTTGATTCATCTTAATGTCTATAATGGATGGATTATCTTGCATTGTGAGTAGCAATGGAGGGCCTCAAGCAACAAGTTAGATGAATTAAGTCATAAATTTTCTCCTTGAAATCAGGTACAATCCAGTTTAGCTCCACCATCAGCGGATCCCTCAGGCTATTGGCATTATTGTAGATTAAATCATGAAAAATGTACTCCAGCACAGATCCAATTTCTGCAAGGTGATTTCATAAATGTGAAATCACTAGCTTGAGCTTCTGATTTCATATTGGCTTCAAAACATAATGACTAAATTTAATCTACTTATATAAGGCACTTCTTTGTTTGATGGAACAGGGTTCAGGAATGAAATGCTGAAGGCACTGAGACACTTCTCATTGTCTAGACAAAATGGGATGTTTATAAATTCTTGTTTTGCTCACTGCCAAACAGAGAGGCAGGATACATGGTTTGCTGATGATTCTCCAGTTATAGGAAAGAAGGTATGGCTGACTCAACTAATTATATTTTGCTTTGACACATCATAGCCATAAAGCACCAGAGTTATTATATTTGTCGTGACAGTTAAATTTGTATGTACATATGTATTGGTACACACATACATGATTGTGAGTTTCTTAGTTACAAAAGATAATATGATAATACCTTGACTTCAAAATTTCCATGATGAATCTTATCCCATGAGACTTTTCTAGCATTGTACTGCTCGGGGTTTGATGAATAATTAGGCTCCATATTGCATTTACCTCATCTTTACTCCATAGATGTCTCGATGTATATGCTAGGAAACTCCCCTTGATCAAAACTGGAGGCAAAGGGAAACGATGCATCATAACTTTTAGTGACTGGTTCAATAATAAAGGTGCAAGTTTTTTTAAATCTGACATTCGTGGCAGGGAAGGATTGCTCACAACTTAGAAACCAAATGTTGGCTGAATATGTTTGAAATTTCCTGTATCAACACATTACACATATATATGTATTATCTCAAAATCACCTGCAGAACTACCTAGCAGATGACATCTCATGTGCTTTTCACGACCTTTTAAATGCTGCTACTTCTTCTGTAACAAATATCTTCCCTCGGCAAAAGAAATTCAAAAGAAAAATCAGACAAGACTTAAACTGTTTTCCTTTTAGCTCTCAGATGAGGATTCTTTATTGTCTTTTATAGGCACTGCTGATTTGACTATTTTGCTGGTAGTGAGGTCTTTTACCTCTTTTACCTATGCTGAATACTTGCATTTCGAAACTGATTCCTCTGCTCTTCTATATGGGTTTTGTATAAACAAGAGTTTAAAAGCGCCTGAAATTATATAATTGCCAACATGTAGGCGATTGCACTTGCTGTGGGAGACTGGTATTTTGACCGAGCAAGCGTTAAAGTCGTCGACTGTCCTTACCCTTGTGACAAGAGTTGCCACAATCTGGTTTTTAAATGAGCCAAGTTCTACCAATTGGTTGATTCACGTGGTATCTTACCGAGAGATCAATTTATTTCTATTGATATGAAAAGAACTTAGCAAAATCAATTGAATTTTGATAGATGACAAAAATAATAATAAAAAAATGAAGGTTGCTGAGAATTGCAAATGTATTCAGCACCTTCGCATTGATATTTAGCAATTTCATGGTGAATGTAGTTTACCTTTACAATTTTTTGTTGTCCTTGTAATAACTTATTTGCTATGCTTATGCTACTGCTATTGGGCAGTCCATGTGCTTAACTGAGGTATTCATCCGAAATATTATATTTGTTTGTTTGTTGAAGAGGGTTGATTGGCAACATCAACACCATTTAAGTCATTGAATTTGAACAAATTTGAACTCTTGATTTCACAGAGAGAGAGAGAGAGAGAGAGAATGATGAACGGTTCTGGTATTTGTCAATATCTTTGTGTTATCAATGGTGAACTTACACTTGGGGCATTTTTTGGCTGGTATAACCTAAATGGAAAAATGCTAGGCCCATAACACTTTTACAACTTGCTAACATGTGTCAGCATTTAATTGAAAGTTGGTGGTTCTAATCAAATGTTGACACGTGTTAATAAATTGTAAAAGAGTTGTAGGTATAACGTTAGTATTGAGAGACTATTTGCCAAACTGCCCAATACTTGTAGGTATAACATCATCAAGTAATTTATATGGCTAACAACAATCCTCCAAGGAAGATTTACTATGCTACGGCATCAACTGGCAGGTTGTGTTTTTATGTATACCTCCCTAAAACGAGTTTAGTGTTTCTTATGGATACACAAGCTTCGAGTTTTGCACCAATATTTTCTTCCAGTAGTTGATTTTTTTTTTTTTCTTGGATTTTAACTTCTTTTCAAATACTAAATTTCTCATTCGCTTCTTTGTTGTTAGTAAAATATGGTTGAGTTAATTCCGTTTTAATAATGATCCTTTCATGTGACCCTTTACGATTTTCGTAGTATTTTATTCTCTTAGTGGGTCTTATTTGTTGGAAACAAGTTGTATCAGAAACTTGTAACAATGATTGTGGTAAGATTTGAGATTCGTCTCGAATTATTGGAAAGGAAGGATTGTAGGATTCCTTGTTCTTAATCCTTTAATCATATGTTGGATGAGTAACGTATTGGGCAGCCAGATAGATTGTATTTTATGAAAATAAACAAAACTCAAAAGACCAGGCATCAAGTTTTCTAATGGATGCATAGAACCCAAACGAGCGTGAGCATAAACCTAAAGTTGACCTAAGTAGCCCGAAACACACCATTTACAATCAACTGTTTCCTAATCTACATATGCCTTTTGGTGTCTTTTAATAGTGAATTTAGATTTGAGAGCCTCCCGTTTAAACCCTAAATTCTATAAACTCACCTCTTCCACTCTTTACTAGGCAAAAGCCCACTAGCAAATTCTCTAGATTTGTATTTTTTTATTTTTCATTTTGGGCTATCAGAAAGTATTGAGGTGAACGTCTTTTTATACCACTCTTTCATGTTACCATTGGTTTTCGTAATTAATACTGAAAGACAAATGCTAAAAATCACACCTCCATCTCATTGGGCTAACGTGACTAGGTCATCAGTCATTAAATCAAGGTTGATGAACACTATTACATTAGTCTAACTAGTAAAATGGGGTGCGGTGTGGTGTGATTTTTAGAATTATTCCACTGTATCCCTACTGACTAACATTTTTCTTTTCACTAAAAGAAAAAAATTTGTGACTTGTATTGCTATGTAGGAGAATTTGTTACCCTTGGTATAATTCAATCCCCCGACCTACCTTTGTCTCCCCTCCTGCTTCTCCAAGCCTCAACTATTACTTAAAAACTGGTGGCTTTAGTCTTATTCACCTTGATTTCTGCACATATGCATGTGTATCTTTCATCCAGAACATAATCTTCTTATAATGCTTATTTTATAGATCATCATCATTGCTGTCATGATCAGCAAAATCATTGTCATTATCATCACATTCATATTCGTAAACACATATTAAAAAAAAAATTGGTCCTTGCTGTTGTATTATACTAAAAGAAAAGCTAAGATTCCAAAATGTACAATTTTCTGACGCAAATCTGTATGAATATAGGGATCAAAGCTTGCCACCACATTGCTGCCATCTCATCTGATCAGTCTGCCATTGCAACACAATGCTTTTTGTTCTTTTCCTACGCATGATTGTAGGACCCCAACAAATAGACCCAATAATTTGGTATATATATATATATATTGTGTATACATAAAGAGACATTGACCTATTCTTTGAGGGAGACTACTTCAATGTGTGCACACTGCACATATGGATGGCCAACTTTTGTGTACATGAGAGAAATGAATGGGATGACCTTGAACTATACCTTAAAATGATTGATCAATTATACAATTGAAGTTCTCTATAATCATTTATATAGTCTATTTTCATCTAATAAATAACAAGTGTGAGACTAAAGACTCATGAACCTTCACAATTCACTTGATCACCCAAATTGAGACTTGATTTTTCGGAGTGTTACACTTTAAAATTTAGAAATGTTGTTACTTGATAAATTTTATGTCATTTTATTTTTTAATTCTTTCTTTGTGGAAGATACTGCTTTTACTTAGTAATTTTATTCTGGTGAAGAGGCATGGTGAAACACTTTTTGGAGTCCGACTTTTTCTGAAGCTCTTTATTAATGTTTTTAGAGTGTTTTTTATTATTTGTGTAAAAAAATGTTTTAAACGTGACTTAAAGTTAAAAGTAATTTCGAATGATATATGAGTATTTTATGTTTTAAGCATTATTTGTTAATGTTTTTGTTTTGAACAGAAAAAAAAAAAAAAACAATAAGTGTTATCCAACAAAGCTTAATCTCATGGGAGTTGCTACTATATATTCCCTTTGGCAGGATTTACCCATGTTTCTTTCAAAGAGAGATAAACTGAGCATGTCCGATCCTCCCTGATATCATTATCAGCTATTTGACTGATTTCTATCATGTTCTACTGAAACACCAAACTCTACTTGCTTTCTCTCTTGAAGTTTCAGCATCAATGGATGCCCCTTGCGGGGACCCCATTCTATATCAAACTGGTAAAATAGAGGCCCACACTACGGCCACCGCGCATTGGCATCCTCTTGTAATAAATGGTACAAATGGATGAGTGGTACAAAACTTGTCACCTCTCAATATATACTGTACACTTAAATATCCCCATTCCCATATACTGATATTGGATGGAATTTTTTTTTTCCTTAAGATAATGTTAGTACTGCAAAGAGGCCTATCAGACAAGGAATTTATGGTCTTGATCGGAGTGAAAGTCATTTCCAGTATTGCTTGACCAGCTGGTTGATTGCTATGAGCTTGTTGTGGCCTGTGGGGCTTTAGCCTCGAGTCTCGACCCTCTTATTAGTTGGATTTTCCACCTATATATGCTTGAAATTATGGCAACATCATCTCTAGGACTTCTATCTGGGTGAGGTAAACCACAGGACGACATCTATGATTTCTTGTCTTCAGTCATTGAGTCTTGAAGGGGGGAAGTGACTTAAAGACTGTCAAAAAGTGAAAACCATCTCCATCTGTAGGGAGACAGTGATAGACACCCATTTAAGAAAAACGGTCCCTTGAATTTTGCATTAGAAAAGATCATATGGAAATTTTGTTTATTTTTCAATGTGAAAAGGATCAAGACAGAAAGAGATGGATAATATTTAAGTGAAAATAAAATCCCAGGAAGCCAACAGATACGGATATCTTGCACATAGAGTCACAATCACCTTGAACTTCGATCTGGAAAGGTGAAGGAAGGCACAAGCTTTTTCAAACTATAAAAAAGGTGCTTTTTTTTAAAAAAAAAATAATAATTATTGACGAATAAACTTACAACATATGATTAATCCAGAATAAATGTACGTAGGATATAATAATTAAGCAGAAGAGACACTGCAATAAGCCTTATTTAGTAATTCTATTGTGTTTCATGGACAAGGCATAAACATAATAAGCTCAAACAAATCACAAAAAATATTGTAAGAAATGAAACAAAAAAGGCTAGGAAGATCTGTATGAGACACATTTACAAAACCAAAAGAAAGTTGTATATAGCACACACCCGTAACCAGAAAATACCCTTTTTTCCATTAAGCCTCATCTCAAAATGTCAAGTGCAAGCTAAAGGGTTTGTCCAAAAGTCACAGCAAGTTGCTGGAGGTCCTTGTTATATATGTCCGAAGCTTGCAATGGGTGTTGCTGCCAAGTGGTACTTGACCCGTCTGTTGTGAAGCCTGTTTCTTGTGGTTTAATTATGTCACTGCAAATAGGTTGATGAGAGGTTTGATTGTGTAGTGCGCTTCCCAACAGAAACGGCGTATGGAGATATTCGGACCATTTGATGTCTTCAGCATCGGCTTGTTTATCAGATTTTACATGATCTGCCACTCCCCAAGCGAAAGCATGGTTCTCAAAGAAGTTACTATTCCCTTGCAATTCGATAGTACTGCTACTGCTTCCATTATTGCTGTTGCTACCGTTGTTACTGAAGGTACTGGTTTCCCAGTTCTGGACCCCACTAGAGCCTAAGGAGCGATTGTTGGAGGGAAGACTTACAGAAGGTTTTACAGTTGGGAAAATTGAGCTTGAGCTTGACACGGAATGAAGCATTGTGGAAGTCATAGTAGTAGAATTGTAGTCTGGAATCATCTCAGAGCATCTGGAATTTTGATTGAAGCAAAGAGAAGTATTTACAGAGAGCCCGATATCGGGCCCATAATTCAAATGCTGGAAAGAGAAATACCCCACCAGATCAGAAGGCCTGCAACTGGTGCTGGAGCTTTCATGGGAAGTCGTAGCACCAGCTGGTCCAAACCTATCTAGGAAGAATTCCTGGGTGGGTTTCAAACTATTGCTGTTGTTGATCTTGGAGGCGGAAGAAACATCAACTGGGTATCGATCTATTGGAGGTGGCTTTGAATTTGATGCCTCAATGAGATTCACTTCATTGGATGTTTTCTCATTGCTTTTGTCTTTGTCAATCTCGACCTCGGAGAGGCGTTTGTGAGTGTTGGGGTCAATGCCTCTTTGCCTGAGCTTCTTCTTAAGGCATGAATTCCACAAGTTTTTTATCTCATTATCTGTTCTTCCTGGTAACTGAGCTGCAATCTGAGACCATCTGGTGGAGTAGGATATAATTAATTAATTATGAGTATGAAAGAAGAAGAAGAAGAAGAAGAAGCTAAAGAGTATGAAAGAAGAAGAAGAACGTAAACCACCTGTTGCCAAGAACTGCATGGAGTTCAATAATCAGATTCTCTTCCTGCTGAGAGAATGCTCCTCTTTTCAAATCGGGTCTCAGGTAATTAATCCACCTCAACCTGCAGCTCTTTCCACACCTTTGCAAACCTGCCAATGAATATTATACAAAGGAGAAGAACGTCATCAAAACTCTTTGTTCTGCATCACAATAGCATCATGTATATATATATATATACATATATAAAGTATGCACCTGCAAGTTTAGGGACAGAGCTCCAACACCCATGTCCATGCTTGGTAATATAATTCAGAAGTTTCTCATCTTCCTCAGGAGACCAAAGGCCTTTCCTTAGCTTCTGCTTGTAACAGCAAGAGTGCCTCCCCATGTGGAGTCCAATCAACCTTCTGTGCTGGCAAAAGCTTTTATAAAAGTGGCAAATTTTTCTGCAGACCTTGCGAATTTGTCAGCAACGGCCGGGAGAGGAGGGCTCTGCAGATACGGATTCTAGGAAATGGGGTGGTGGATTATGTGGAGAGAGAGAAAGAGAGTGAGAGATATTAAGAAAATGAAATGGCAGCCTGGTAGGGAATCAAATTAATAGGAGGAGCCGCAGACAGAAAAGTCACCATTCAAGAGGGTGATTGGAGATATTGGTTTTGAATTTAAATACTAAAATTTTTCCGAGTTTTGATTCTCTCCATTACTTCCTAGCATTGGGTCAATCACAGTGGGTTCCATCATCTGTGGACGGTCCAGATGCCACTGGACACATCCAGGAGATGGAGGGAGCACGGGGGAGATGGGGTTAGCTCCAATAATTTTGACTTTGCATGTCTCATAGTCATAGATAAAGGTTTGAGAATTAGACTTTGGCAGCACTGCTTGGGCATTTTCTTGACAGATATTTATTAAGAACAAAGAAGAAGGAAAAATAGACTTGAAAATTCATTCTGCGAAGCCTGAGTACTAGTTCAGGTATTGGAATTAAACCAACACACAGGGTTTTTTATGATTCATGGAAAACGACAACTTTGGGGTTTGTATAAAGCTTCAAGCAATACCATATTCATCCTAGCCTATCCCCAGATTCCTAAAAGAAAAGTATATATAGCGACATGATTTGGAAAAGGGGTAATCAATTTCTTCGACACAAGAAATACCCTTATGGCTAGGAGAGGTTTACAAATATAGTATACTGCAATAAATTGATGATAAGATTAATTAACTATGTACTTCATTCTCTTCTTGTTGGTTTATTTTTATTATTATTATTATTATTATTTATTTAAATGTAGAACCAAATGGATTAATGTTGAATACTCCATTAGTACTCTCCTTTCTTGACTAACTTTTGTGTCAGATGCTTCTCAGGTTATATCGACTATCTTTTCCATTGGCTTTTTGAGCAATTTCCTCAATCATGATCACTTTGAAAAGTTTCATAATTCGGTACAAAGCACATATATTTCGAACATCTTTGTTAAATAAGAGGAATTGTCATTTTTCTTGGTCTTTTAATTTTTTTACTTCATGTAAGTGGCATTATATGTAATTGTGTATTAAAATGCTAAAACAAAATAAAAGAAAGGTAAACTGGCATACTCCTCATATATAAATATATATGACAACCTCAATAATGTAGTCGTCCTTTATTCATTGAGTATGCATGCATTTCCGAAAGTTGAATGGAGACAAAGGTTTGGATGAATTATTACAAGTTTACTGGTATACTCAATCCAACGACATTAATTGCACAATACCACTGATAAATCAGGCTCTTGTGGAGGCCGGTCTGAATTCGTCGAGCATATGGAAATGAATAATGTTATTTAGTAAATTGTTATTAGACTATTATATAATTGAAATATTATTTAGTAAACTATTGTTTTCAAGGGGTAATTCAATCGGCTTGAGACCACGCCTTATAAAGCGGAAGTTACTAGTTGGAATCCACATGTCCCCTTTCCCTCCCCTTGTGAGAACAAAAAAACAAAAAAAAAGATGATATGATAGTGAAAATCACTCATTAAGTCTAATAATGGGTATATTTTGTTGGATAGGGCACACAATGAAACAATGGTATCATGACATTATGGAAGTCATATTGCAAAATAATAGATCAATAAAATATACAGGCCCTTCAATATAAAGTAATATTAGAAATCACACTTTTTATCTTGCTGTTATTCTATATTTTTAATGTGACAATACTAATCAGCCCTTAGATCAACTATTGTTAAACTATAAATTCAAGAATTGATTGGTACTGCCAAGTGCCAAGGTCAATAATACCCATTTCATACCGGTTGATGTAACACATTTAAGTGACTTAAAAATACATAGTCTTATTTTAGAGGGGGATGCAAAGGTGATTATAACGGCCCTGCAAACGGACACCCAGAATACGAGTAGATGCGGCCATCTGGTGGATGAGACTAAGGTGCACTTAGGCTCTTTCGTTCGTTGGCAGACTAGTCACGTGTGCAGCACTGTGAATGAAGCCGCCCACCGGCGAGTGAAGTTGGCCACTACATCAGTCATGGATAGATTGTGGAGAGATGAAACTCCTGAATGTATCTTTGATATTGTACAAGTAGAACATAATGTTTCTACTTGACTAATCTTTTGATATTAATGAGAATTGAATTATTATTCAAAAAAAAAAAAAAAGTGACTTAAAAATACAATAAAATTCACTTAAAACAAGATACGTCAATTAATGTGAAATGAATGTAAAGCATATCATTTCATTTAGTACAAGGTGGCCTATTACAATTAGGTCATATCAAATATCATTGAGAATATCCAAATTGGTAATTGTCACCGTTGACACATAATCACATTCAAAGGCCATTGCACCAACGGGCCATCAGCACAAGCTTGTTATTACGACTTTTATTATCAAAATGAGTTTTTTAATTCCCTGGCTTGCCTTCAATTTTATCCCCATATCATAAGGACCAGTTACTAGTCACCGACTCTCCATGTAGGGCAAAGGGCAAGCTCATCAAATAAAATAACTGATCCTTGTGATATATATATATATAATTTCAACAAAATGTTTACATATATAGAAAAAGCCAAATGTGCATAAGTTTTAAACATGGCAAAAAGGCTAGTTTTTGTTTTTTGTTTTTAATTATTATTATTAAATATCTCTTGGTGAAGTTATTAAAATACATTTATATTTATAAATTTACCATTTCTTTTTCTTATATAGATCATAAAATATTATAATGTAATCAATAAAGTAATGCATGGCACACAAACATCTAGACTAGTAAATGATTTCGTCAATATTTAATAATTTCCCTGAGCACATCTATGCTTTAGAAAGAAACTTTCACCTCCATCATAATTCCCTTATAATAATTAGAATAAGAATAATAAAGATCATGCCTTTTGATAACCTGTCTCCTTGTTCTGACATTATGAAGCTTCCTTGACCTTAGCCAGTTAGCCATGTCCTAATTCAGACATCCCGTTGGGATATTGAACATTAAATAAGAACACATGAGAAGATGCTTGTGGTATCCATACCTCATCATTCGCTCCTAAGCTTATCTTTTAGCACCAAATGAGCTGTTATGTGAAGTCAACCATCGTTACATGTTTATTCCTAGCTTGCTTCTTTTTCCTTCAGATGTTACTAATTAATATGTTGGCTTTTTGTTTCTTTTCTCTTCTCATCACTTGAACCAATCAATTAAGTGGTGTTTCACCATTAATCCATTAACATGAAAATTAGTTATACATATATATTGTATACTGATTTTTTTGATTTATGCATTGGTTATGGGGAATGAATCTGTGTCTTCCAATGATTAGGAGGTGTGAACATATGATATGATAATTTAAAGTTAAGTTGACCCTGTGAGAGACATGCATATATGTACTGTTCTTTTACCTTGGTCTGTACAGGTGCGAGTCCGGGGCATAATGACAACCAAATTTTACTAAATGGGCCGGATTGTTGTTTTCACTTTCAACACTGTGTACGCATGCATGACCAAACAGCAGTCACCAAGGGTAAGAGGTTGATCGAGGGCTATTCAACACATTTTATAATTACATCCACAAAAGGCTTGGGACAAATTTAATCCTCCAGACTCACTCGTAGGTTCTGGCATGCATTTGTCTCACAAATTGCTGAGCTGGGATTCCTCAGGGAGCTTTAATATTGCTTGAAAGTTGAAACCTATAAAGGGGGATAACAACCCAGAAAAAGTGCTAATTACATCTGCAGTATTATAACTTTAAAAAAATTTGTCAATTTTGAATTCTCCTAAAATTATTTATAAAACCAATTAGTTTCACATAGTAAATAAGCAATGCGGAACTTAGCACTCATAAGTGTCTTTTATACCCAAGAGGTTGACTCAAGTAATACAGGCTTAGGTCTTGATGACATTCCCATTAGGTCTAAGATTCGAATCCCCTTGAATATAAACAATTTTTTGAGGCCAACCCAATGACAAAGTCGGAGTATTGCCCAATTCGTGTGGGAGGCGCTTTGCATGAGTCCGAGGTTTATCCGACATGGATGGGTACACGAAGTGGCTCTGCATTAAAGGGGTTTTTCGTTATCAAAAATAAAAAATAAAAGACAAAAAGTATTTTTTATAAGTCACTCTTTATACGTAAACTATTCATCTTTTCAATATGGAACATGGGTGTTACAAGAAGCCTTAATTCCCCAAATTTATCTGTAGCAAGAAGACAAATTCAATAGCAATAGCATAAGGGGTTGCCAACTGTAGTATCATGTTATATTACCCCATGTAGACCCACGCCCTTATATCTCTTAGCTATTTAGCTAGATCCAAAGTACATTGATAAAAAAGGAGAGAACCATTTGGGTAGAGTATAGAAAGGCTTCTCTGAAATAAAAGAGTGTTTTCCGAAATCCATCTATAGCATGCCACTGCATTTGGAACCCCTACCAGAAAAAAGAAAAAAAAAATTGTTTAGGTAACAGGAATGGCCACTTCTATGATTCGTGGACATGGGACTTTATGCAGTTGGTGACGCGGTGAGCATATATCAAGAATTGCAATTTCGGTGATCGAACTTATTATATGCACATGTACCAGATCCTGGAGACTAAAATAGAGATCTACAGAGAGCTCATAGGTAGCAAGCCTTTGCAGCTGGATTTTTAGGTGAACTGTTCAATGAATGTGAATTTAACAGTTCACTGTTATTTGGTTTCTTCTTTGGGGGTTTTTTATTGAACTGCGCGCTGTTGATGATGGCACGTATTCTGCAGAAAGAAGCCTATGTTTCTGATTAAGGTCTATACCTTGAGCAAATTGTGAGCCATCTAGTGGCAGATTTTGCTAACAACTAGCATTATTATAAAAAAAATAAAACGTTTAATTGAATGACAACATCTTAGCAAAGTGAAGCCATAGCTTGCAGCGCTTAAAAAGGCTTATAAATATCTTGTTGATGGGAAACATGTGGATTCAAATTCACGAAGAGAAAGATTTGGAAGATAATAATCAAAAAGTCATTTGAAAGAAAGGGAGACATAATCCATATGCCCTTGAAAAATGGAGATGCCTCTTCCATAATCCTTAAAGGCTAGCTAAAGCCATCTTTTCACTAAGCTGATTCAGAAACAGACAACTAATTGACAAGAAAGAGCAACTGTTACACTATTTAACGGGAAATTAAACACTTAATTGCTTAGTCCTTGTTACCTTTTTTTTAAAAAATATATATATATATATATTTATAATTAGCCTTTGTGCTTAGTGCTTGTTACTAAAATCATCTATTGCAATTAAAATTACCATTTTACAGGTAATTGTAAGAATTCTTACCACCAATATTAATTAAGGTTATTCCAATTTGCCTCAACCTAGCTACAGTATCATCTCTTTCTCAAGTACTATAGTATATTTAATTATGTCATCTCTAAGAAACTCATGAATGTCTGAAAAAATGGCAAAAGTATTGTTCTGTGATCGATCTTGTGGATTTAATCTTATTTCCTTAATTTGTTATCGTGAAAAGGGAATTAACCACCCGGCCTTCAGTAATCGTCCTAATTTAGATGACTTGGAAGTGCTATTACAGCTATGAAAAACAGAACTTTTGGGAAACACCCCACATTGTTTTGGCTGGATAACTGAAACTAATAGGATTCAGAAAGGTTCCATTTGAGATGACTTTAATGTATCCTAGCTACTCAATTGGCCCATTAACGCTAGGGGGAAACATAAGCACATGGATATCTCATAAGTTTTTGCTAATCACAACTAAGCTTAATTATCGTTTGTCTTGTCAAAGCAATGAGCGATGATGACAGAAACATGAGCATCACTATCATTATTCATGACTTTTGCTTACCATATATGGAAGCTTAAGATCTCAATAACAATCATTATAAGTTAAACACCACTATTCATTCCCCTCTAAGCTCCAGGATTAGTTAATATATATATATATATATATATTGGGTTTTGAAGCATGTAAAAATACCTCAAAAAGAGTTGTAGCATTAATTTTGATATTCTGTAGATCGAGTTGAAAATGAGTGGAAGGCCCAAATAACAGTGGAAATTGACTTCAAGAAGAAGGCATCATTATAAGAAGTTCAAAAAACCAATTAAGCCCATCAACAAAAGCTTAAAGCCCTTTAACCCCATCAATTATCAAAAGCTTGTCTGGTTGAAATGCTCCCCTTGTACCCCATCCTTGCATAATTACATTTCTGCTTTTGCTTTGTAGTGGGAAATGATAGTCAACTTTATAGCCACATTTGCATCATTACTTTTCATTTTGGGAGAGAGCTTATGCCCCTAAATGAACTATTCGAGATTCTAATATTGGGGATTGCTATATATCAGCGTTGAGTCTTCTCAGACATTTTGAACTTAGAGCTTGTGTCAAGCTCTCATTGGGGCATGCTTAACAGATTTCCATTAAAGTTGTCTAATCAAATTCACAAAGGAACATGCAAGAAACCCGGTGCAGACACTTTTAACATCAAATAGGTCACCCTTGGGCCAATTAGATGGCCACTCCATAATTCAATTCCTTCGCATACCTCAACAGTTCAAACCTTTTTCTTTTTCTTTTTCTTTTTTTTTTTGGTCCAAAAAAGTACCATTGATGTAGTACTGTGTCAAGGAGATCAACACCTAATTAAAAAGTCTTCTAATGAGATTACAATATAACATATTGGGACACCATTCAACTTAAAAGGTAAACTTTAATTTTAGGTTTAGGTACTATATACTATATTAACCACTCATATTTATGACATCTTTCTAACGTGAGACTTAAATATTTTTATATATGGTCTTCCTAAAAAAGAAAAACACTTTATATAAATTATATATATAGACGCGCATACAATTTGCTAGGCTTTGATATCACTTGTTAAGGAGATCAACATTTATGGGCTTTTTCCATTAGATTAAAATATAACATATATATATATATATATATATATATATATCGGAATGCTTTTGATCAATTCAAAAGTTTAAGTTATAAATTTGAATTAACTATATTATATTAATATAAACTTTATAAATTAATTACATATACGATTTAACCTTACGACATTACTCCTCAACAACCCTTGGGCCAATTAGATGATCACTCTAAAATTCAATTCCTTCACACACCTCAGCCGCCCCAACTTTTGGTCTCCCAAAAATATTATTATTACCTGGTCTGATGTACCCTTGCCATCATGCCATCCTCTTTTAACTCGCATGTTTACTTAAATAATTAAAGACCTAAATCAAAGGGATTATTATTTATGACAATTTTTTTTTTTTCCTAACGTTAGGTTTTGTATTCGTGTCGGAAAATCCCAAATATTAATGCATGTCAACATAATTTTCCGACAGGAATACAAAACATAACTAACTTATTTTCATAAAACATATATAACACGTGATAAATTGAAAATTATAATAGAAATAAACTAATATATATTAAGATTGGCCCATCAAAACACCTTATTTTGTTTAAATAAATGTCTATTTTCTATATATATATATATATATATTAGAATTTTGTATAATTTTAAATATTTTTTCTTTTCTAGAAAAACACTTGTTGTCTCTTTTGCTTTAAGATTCTTTAAAAAATTTAGAAACTCTCAAATTTGTTTTTGGACCTTTTAATTACGAGAAAAATTTTAAGATTGGCCCATCAAAACCCTCTCCTAATTAACTAGTTTTCTAAATTATAGAGCCCAAAATTCTAAATCGGGCTTACTACCTCGGATCCAATTAGCTATTAACTCCTCTTGGGGCTCATAAGTCATAACCAAATTAAGTCGAATGGATCAATTATGCATGAGTTTCTAAAACATCTTAAAAATGAAACGTACGAGTTGGTGGGCTTCAATAATGAAAGGATCCAAAAGCCACTCAGAGTCAGGAGGAGCAATCCATCGGTCCATCTTAATTAGTTGGACTTGAGACTGAGAGCAACAAAAACGACGTCGTCCGCCACTGCGCCCTAGCTAGCTTCTCCCTCCCACAGAAAGATGGGAAGTGGGAATGTTTGTGTCTTTGTTATTGGTCCACTTGTCCTTTAAATCCAAGCATTGAGAATTTGAGATCCTCTGAAATCTGAATTAAGTCTTTCTGCTTCCTCTGCCAGTTTTATTTCTTTGAAATCATATGAGATCCAATGTGAATGTGATGAATAGAGATTTCCGGCTGTCTTAAACGTCAAATATTTGACCTTTTTTTAAAAAAAAAAAAAAAAATTGTTTTTTAAATTGAAGAAGAGAAATATTAAAGGAAAATCCAAATTTGAGGTATTAGCACTGAATTTGAGGTGTTAGCACCAAATTTAGGATGATAAAATCCATTTTAGGTGAAATCATCCCTAAAGGGTTAACCTTACACCCTTAGGTTTTAGTTTTAAATCCAAAAATAAATTTTGAGGCATTAGAAACTAAATATTAACTCATAAAAATTTAATAAAAAAAAAAAAGGAAAAACAAAATTTTTTTTATTATTATTTTTTTAATATTTGTCCTACGCTAGGCTTCCAAATTTTGGCAGTCGCATAGCAGGACTTGAATGTGATTGCTACAAATAGTTAAGAGTGAGAATCACTGGAATTAATAGTAAGCAAGAAATAAGGGTAGATTCTCTCTCGAAAAAAAAAAAAAAAAAACACCCTAAAAAAAACTCTCTCATACAAGTAAATACTTAGTAAATTTAAAAACAAAATTTGAGTAAAAAGTAGACTCACCATGGCATTTAGTGGTCCTCTGGCTCCGTTGTTTGAAAGTGACCTTACTCAAAACCATTTAGTGGCTACAAAGGCACCAGCTAGATTTTGCTCACAAAATTATATACTAATATGCTTGCCAACTTTCTAGTGTTACTGTTTATCTCCTAAGTGTAGGTCGAGAATGAGTGAATTTAAGATGAATAACAAAGATAAAATTCAAACTAAGGGACCTTTGCTTTAATATCATGTTTTTTTTTTTTTTTTTTTTTTTTGACATGTCCGCATAAGAGGAAGAGGAGGCTTCGAATTAGTGACTTCCGCTTCATTAGGCATGATCCCAACCGATTGAGCTACCTCTTAGAGACGCTTTAATATCATGTTAAACCATCATTTATTTCAAAAATTTAAACTAATATAAAATAATAAATTTAATCATTTAATACTTACTTTAACGGGAAAAGACTTTTTTTATAATGACATTTTCTAAGTAAGTGATCTGTTTCCTGCCAAGACTAACAGTTTTTGCATTGAAAATTGAGGAAATGAACCATATAATGAGATAAATTAACTCCCCTTCTATTGTACATTAGTGCTATGTATCTTCAATACATCACATATCACACAGCTTTTTATTTGACAAGAGGGCTCAAAAGTTTTTGACCGTTAAATTTAAAAGCCTCTGGTCCCCAGCTCCCCATTAAAGTTTGTCACTTTGCCACAGCAAAATGGTCGCTTTATATATTTTATTTCATTTGTAGAAAAATAATAATGATGGAATCCTAATCCTAATCCTAATCATTCATACCTGACCAGATCATCATGTGACATAGTCTGTCTGTGACACCCTGTTGTCTCTATTTTTGTAGCTCTTTTCTAAAAGTTTCATTGAGCTTTTTTGGGTTGTTGCCAGCCGTATTATTCCTTTCCCTCTTTCCTTATCTTCCTTTTCATTTCAATCTCAAAACAACTTTGAAGTGTCACCTTCTGTTTGAATTCCTATGGCTACTGAGACTGCTATCTCAGATCATACTTCTGCTACTGATGAGGTGAGTTCTTGTGGTTTCTGTTATCTCTTGAATTGTTGTGATCATACTTCTGATTCCACTGACGAATATGTCTACTTACTGGATGTAGAGTTCAAATGATCCATACTTCATAGGTTTCTTAAGTTTAATCTGTATGTCATCTTTTAACAAAACCCACTTGTGCTATTCATCAAAAAACAATTACTTGTGCTTTTGCTTATATCTCTATGACTACTAGATGTGAGTAAACTTTGGTCATGATCATGTATTTTTTCCATTGAGATCAGTTAGAATTTGTGGGTTGAGGGTATCTCCTAGAGTTGGTTTTTATTTATTTATTTATTTCTATGACTTCCTTCAAGACATTCTCTAATGGATAAGGATATATCTCCTATCATGACCCACTTGGATAAGGATGTATTCGGTAGCCGATTCACCATCCACTATGTGTAATATTTGGACAGCACCTTTTTTGAGTATCTATCCATAGTCATGCACGCCATGATTCCTGAGGAAACTTAATTTGTTTTTAAGGTGGTCAGAACATGCATCAAAGCACTAAAGCATGTTCGTCAAATGATGAATGCATCAAAGCACTACCTCTTTGTGCTTGTGTATTTTTTTTTCCCAGAAAGTTTAGGATTTCTGTCGGAAAAATGAAACATGTGCTAATGATTAAGATCTGTTTTGAAACCCAATAAAGATGCTAGTAAATTGTGATTATTTTTTCATTAAGCAGCATCAGGATTTGTTATATTAGCTTTAAGGATTCTCTCCAAAAACCACAAGTTTTCTAGTTATGAGTTCAAAGAAAACAAACCAACTATTCACATAGAACTCCCTTCTCACTCTGAAGGCTTTGCAATGCTTTTCCTCAGATCTTATAGATCATCTGAACTGGATTTCCAAATTTCTTCTACTTGGGTCACACACACACATACATACATCATCCAATTTTGCCTCTCAAAGTTTTAATTAAACTTAGATGCTACAAATGATGATAAAACAGTGCTATTTACTGCTTTACTGTAGGCATACAGTACTAAGTGTTCAATTCACACCCCTGTTTCGAATTTCCTTCTGTGTGCTCATTCATTTGTTTACAGCAAGTTGAGAAGAAGGTCAATGAAGTAAAAGCCATTGAGCATGATGGTGTGACTTCTTCCAAGGAAAGCGTAGAAGAAGAAAAACCCAAAGTCGAGGGATCGCCAAGTCCAGCAACCCCTGTATCTAAACCTGAAGAAGTGTCAGAGGTTGATAAGCAGATTGAGCCTCCTATGGCTGAGGTTGATAAGACTAATGATGCTCCTGTTTCGGATGTTCCAGTTGAAGACAATACGGAGGAAAAAGACAACATTCCTGAGTCACACACTCCCGCCGTACCACAGCCGGTGGCTGACACTATTAAGGTCCAATCCGAAGAGCAACCAGCTGTGGAGTCTGTTGTTAAAGAAGCACCAGAGCAACTAACAGCATCTCTCGAGAAAGGGGAAGAGGAGAAAGCAAATATAGTTGGTCTTCCTGAACAAATACCCGAAACTCCTGAGAAACTAGAGGAACCAATGGATGTGCTTCCTGCAAAAGAATCGGAAGTAGTAGGAATAGAAGAGATCAAAAGTTCACACGTGGAGAAACCAGAAGATGCAGCTATTGAAGCAGAAGAAAATCCAAGAGAACAATCTGAACTTTTTGAAAAAGTTGAGAAAACAGATGAGGAGGTTGACACTAAGGAAAGAATGGAGAAAGCAAAAATAGTTGATGTTCCTGAACAGATACCTGAAATTCCTGAGAAACTAGGGGAACTACTGGAACCAATGGATGTGCTTCCTGCAAAAGAATCGGAAGTAGTAGGATTAGAAGAGATCAAAAGTTCACACGTGGAAAAACCAGAAGCTGCAGCTATTGAAGCAGAAGAAAAGCCAAGAGAACAATCTGAACTTTTTGAAAAAGTTGAGAAAACATATGAGGAGGTTGACACTAAAGAAAGAATGGAGAAAACAAAAATAGTTGATGTTCCTGAACAGATACCTGAAACTCCTGAGAAACTAGAGGAACTAATGGATGTGCTTCCTGCAAAAGAATCGGAAGTAGTAGGGTTAGAAGAGATCAAAAGTTCACACGTGGAAAAACCAGAAGCTGCAGCTATTGAAGCAGAAGAAAAGCCAAGAGAACAATCTGAACTTTTTGAAAAAGTTGAGAAAACATATGAGGAGGTTGACACTAAGGAAAGAATGGAGAAAACAAAAATAGCTGATGTTCCTGAACAGATACCTGAAACTCCTGAGAAACTAGAGGAACCACTGAATGTGCTTCCTGCAAAAGAATCGGAAGTACTAGGAACAGAAGAGATCAAAAGTTCACACGTGGAGTCCATAAAAGTGGAGAAACCAGAAGCTGCAGCTGTTGAAGCAAAAGAAGAGCCAAGAGAACAATCTGAACTTTCTGAACAAGTTGAGAAAACATATGAGGAGGTGGACTCTAAGGAAAAAGTGGAGGGTGATACAGATAAAGACACTGTGACTTCCGCTGAAAAGGTTGAGAATACCTCTTTTTTGAAGGATAAAGAGGAAGAAGAACCTAGTGTAATCAGAAGTTCTGAGCAAGTTCAGACTAATCAGGAAGCTGTAACTGATCTGAATGAAAATGAAGGGGACTTCTCTCTATCCAGTAATGATCCGGAGAAGGTTGATGCAGAAGAGAAAAAGGAGTTGAGTGGGGCTGATGTGATTGGAGAGCTATCAAAAGAGGCAGTAGTAGAGGCGGGAAAGGTTGCAGAAGAGAATGAGGCAAAGAATGTGGAAACTGAAGAAGGGAATGGAAAAAGAAATGTGAAACCCGAGGAATCAACTCCGCCAGTTAAAGAGAAGGATGCCGATACAGCTGAATTTATCGAAAAATCATTTGAGGGTAGGAGTACTGGCAGAGATGTTGAAGAGGAAAACAAAGGAGAGCAGAATGTAAAAGAAGAGACACCAGCTTTAGGCGGAACCAACAAAGATGAACACGTGGAGGAAAATCAGGCTCAAGTTACTACAGTTACTAGCAAACCAGTTGAAGAACCCAAGGAATCTGAGTTGCAAGAAAGAAATGAGGAAGCTGCAGAAACTGGTAAGGATAAGTTGGATAAAGAAAAAGTTGATGAGATTGAAAAATCTGATGTCCAGAATCTGGAGCCGTCCGTCGATGCTGGTGACGAGACAAAAACATCCCAGGACCTGCCAAAAGAACTTCCAGCCAAGTCCTCTCAAAAGCAATCAAATAACATTATATCAAAGGTAAAACAGTCGCTTGTGAAGGCAAAGAAAGCCATCATTGGGAAATCGCCAAGTTCAAAAACCCTCTCCGGTGAAACCAAGGGTGATATTAAAGTCAAATAATGGAACTCGACTATGGATGCAATTGTATAATTGTCTGCAGAAGTGGTATCTTTTCCTAATTGTTGTGTGCAACATATGTAGCTGTAACTGCTGGGTTCATCTCTGTTGCTGTTCTGTCATTCCTGCTTGCTTGCGTGTTTAATTTGTAAAGGGTGCATATAGAAGGTATAGTCCTTGCCATACTCAATATTATAAAAATTGTAAAGACGTGTTTCTGCTCCTCCCCAATTCTTTGCAGTTGTATGTATTTGTGGAGTTTGTAGTTGATTGTTTGCCAATAATGATCAGGAGATGAGAACTGAGTGCTTGTAAAGGTACTTTTGTTGATACCTCTTTTTTAATTGTTATAGTCGCATCATAAAGATTTCTCATTACTATTTTTAAATGTTCATTTGAAATTAACTTATTTTGGTTACTTATCCCAAGATACGATCAATAATGCCATGGTGAGGATGAAAGCTTACGACTATGTTTCCAGGTTATCATCATCAGAACAGTTTTCACTTCCATTGTTTTCCCCTGTTAGTGTGGATACTCTGAAAATATGGTTGCTCATTGAAAACATCCACATTTTGGTGACTGCAACACTCTGTTCGTCAAAACCGTCCAAAACAAGGGTGCCTGGTAGGGGAAGCTGACACCTTGGGAAAGGAGAGCCCTGGCATGGTAGTTTTCATTTCTTTTCCACTGGGTGAACTACAGCACTTACAGATATGCAGCGAAACTATCAACAAATAATCACATCCATTTAAGAAATCCTGTTTTTCTTATTCTAATATGATCATTTTATAATGAACTCAATCGAAGTGTGGTAGGATTCATTTCCGCAATCATATCTCCTTTGCATCCAAATTGGAAATGGTTCACTACAAGAATATCCATGATTACACTAATAGAAAGCAGCTAAACTCCAACATGTTGGAAATACAGAATCAAGCAAGCGTGAGCTGTGTGTAAAAGAAACTTCTAAACTCAATAGATCAAAAAATGGGTTTGGCGTCTATAATCAAATACCAAATGCTCTCCCAACCACAACCCTAAGCCATTCTATTTAATAATACCCTATCACACACCAATTATCTAGATTTAGGAAGCAAAAGGAACTAAACTAGCCATCCTAACATCAAGCTTCTTTCTTCAACCAGTCACACTATATTGCATGAGAGAGAGACAGAGAGAGAGAGAATGTGTGTCAAGAGCTTATTGGAATATAATTATCATTTCATTAATTCAAAGAATTATTGTGAAAGGTTTGAAACACATTTTGAATACATAATTCCGAGATAGTTAACTCTTAGACATTGCATTGACTGCATAGGTCACTATTTGAATGTACAACTGCAAGAAAAAGATTTTGAATGATCCCCAAGGTACCAAAATCTGTGCTATTTGTAATTGTACTGTTCTTAAATTAGAATATAGATTGCTATTTAGCCTTCCTAGTTCTTCAATTGAAATTGCCAAGAGCATGAAGAAGCATGAAACAATAGGTTCAATCTCAAAAGGCCATCACAGATTTCTCTTCAATCACAAAGATCATCAGTACCGGTTGTCAATCATAGCCTGCATGGAGAACCAGTCCTTACTTTTTCAAGCCACCAATAATTAATGTAATATAAAAATTGAAGTAATCCTAATTTCCAATATCCACTTACAAGCTGGTCTTCTACGCACAAGGTCATTTCCGTTTGCAGAGTTAATAGCTGCATTGCCAGTAACTTCTGAGGCTTGACGATTACTTTGCACCAAAGAGGACCGCTCAAATCCTGCATTTGTCGCTGGACACTACTATTTAAAAAACAATAAAATATTAGGGGATTCTGGCAGACAAGTGGCAGAATTCAACTGAATCAAATAGAGAATAGGAAACGTTGTGTGACAAAGAATTGAAGTTTTGGGTAGTTAATTGAGTCTAATACATTTCTGTCTTGCATTAATTCATATTAACGATTTTTATGAACAAACAAAAAAAGGTGTTCTTTCAGGGCACCCTCTCTCTCTGTTGAAGACAACATCCCATGCATTGAGAACTGCTTGTCTACCAATCTAGCCAAGGATAGCCAAAGTTCAGCATCTTCGTTATGTTTCTTTCATTATCTTTTCGGGCTTTGGCTAGTAGTGCATATATAAAATATTAGGGTCTAAACTATGCCTATAATTGCATTAAAAAAAAAAAAAAAACTATGCCTATAATGTCATCAGAGAAAAGGTAACTGAGTCATTATTTCTTCTCAAGCATCTTCTTTGAAAATAGATGTTACTCGGCAAGTATGAGAAGGTGATGCAGAAAATTTCCAGAGATCATGAACTAAGAAATATGACTGCTTAAAGACCAAAAAAAAAAAAAACGAAAGGAGAGATAGCAAAAAGCCTCTTGTTTACACTCCTTCATTTTGCTTCTCCAAGAGAGAGAGAGATCTGGCCTCATCTAGGGAAAATTTTGCTAGTGAAATTTATAATCTAACAACTACCATTTAGGGTCTCCTTTCACGTATGTTGTCATAATTTTCATTAGTGATACATTTAGATTTAACATGCTTAGTCTACCTTGTGGTAGAAATGAAATCCCATTTTCCAAATATCATAGGTTTCACTTTATTCACTAAGAATATGCGACTCCAAAATAAATCCCCAAACCTGACTAGATGTCTCACACATTGAGCTATTGGCACCATTGCTTTGAATCACTTGAGAATTGACATTCTGCATCGGATCCTTTGAGCTTGATGCTGGAACTGAATCAACATTTTCCAAAGGACCTACAACCCCACAGGCATTCAGTCCCATGGCTGACTTCATAAGAGGCCCTCCCGACAAAGGAATTAAGGGTGCACGTGGCATCGACATGAGAAGTCCTTGACCAGGAAGCCCAAACATCTGAAGGTTAGATCCTGCCATCCCATGCAAAGCAGTGTGTCCTGACATATGCGGCCCAGGGAAATGTGCTCCTTGCATGGGGGGCACCTGAATCATAGGGTAACCCGAAGATCCACCATTAATGTCAGGCATACCCATCCCATAACCCATTCCCAGTCCCACTCCCATTCCAACACCCATTGGAGAGAAATGGGCCATGTGAGGTGCACCCATGTGTTGCATTCCTGTTGGTAGCATCATTGGTGACATATACAAACCAGCTCCCATGGACATAATCTGCATAACAATGGGAAATAATGCCATGTTGTAATTGGATTATCCAAATTTTGTGAAAATAAGAAAAATAATTTGTGGGAGAAAGAGAAGAGAATATTTACTTGCACTTGAAGTTGAAGTGTCTTAAGATACTCAATGGCCTCATCGAGCATTGAAGCTTTGTCCACCTTATAATGCCAAAATGTGAAAGTCAGCAGAAACAACAATGCAGAAAATATCAAGATTTTTACTTGGTTATATTCAAGGTTACAAATTCTATAAGATCCATCACTGTCAAGGATTAATTAGATTGGTTAAGAAAATAAATTGATCAGAGACAAATTTTGAAAACTTGCATATGTATGAGCTTTTAACTTTAGACCTTCATAAACATAGATACACTTTCACAAAGTCATTCCACTTCTATAAGATCAAACTTGAAGCCTAGGTTTAAGTCTTCTATTAGAATATCAATTAAATGATTAAATTCACTTTTTTCCTATGAACTTAATCTTTTGGGATAAGAGGTGATTTAATATAGTATCAGACTATGAAGTCCTAAGTTTGAACTTTATTTCCATAATTCATCTCTCATTTCAACTAAATATTCTACGCGTTGGGCTTCATTTATTAAGGGAGAGTTTGAACCCACACATGATAGAGAGTGTTAAAATATTAATTAAATGATTAAATTTTCACTATTTACTATTAGCTTAAGCTTTTGGGACAACTTGAGATTTAACATGGTATCAGAGTAGAAATCTTGATTTTGAACCTCGATTCCATAATTTACCCCTATTTTAATTAAATATTCCACATGTTAAGTCTCACTTATTGATAAAGAGTTTGATCTCACACTTGAAGGGGAGTATTAGAATATTAATTAAATTATTAAATTCACAATTTTCTATTCGCTTAAGTTTTTTGGATAAGTTGTGACAATATCTTTGATTGAAAAACTTATCAAAAACATCTTTGATTCAATTACAAAGTTAAAACAATACATGAAGTGCATCAAGCAAATCTAACAAAACTGTAATTGAAAATGTCAACCTTATTGCAGTTTGGTATGAGTTCTTGTAAAGCACGCATCTTCTCATTGATCCTATCTCTTCGCCTCTGTTCATAAAAGTCCAAAATGAGTACCAGCTAAGACCTTATAATTCAGAAACAAAGTAGTGCAGAACCATAGAAGAAACAAAGATGATCTTTATTGCAAACACTAGTCTTGAATGTTGTTGTTCACCCTTTCAGATAAGTTATGCACTTCTGCCGCTCGGCTTCTCTTAGAACCCACACCCCCTCGGGCAGGAACTGCTTTTTTCGTACCCATTGATTCCTCCTCAACATCCTGCACATGATAGTGTTTTCTTGGTAAATGGAGGAAACAGATAAAGGGAAGACCAACAAACATTGAGAAGATGTAATACCAATACTTGAACTTACTTCACTATGGCATTCAGATTCTTCAGTGTCACGATATTTTCTCTTCAAACTATGTGTTGGATCATCTGAAGCTCTCTCCACACTATTGCCTGAGCAAACAGAAGAAGAAGCAACTAGAGGCTCTATGGGCTTCTCACCATCTGGCAGTCCTTTAGTTGCACTTTCACCAAGGACTTGATTAAAGCTTTTGTCATTCTTACAGGCATCCCCTTGACAAACAGCCTCAGATTGTTTAGTGGCAATTGGTTCCTCCACAGGCTTCTCCCCCAAGGGTTTTAAATCAACCTTCAATGGCACTGCAACTGGTTGGCAATGGGAACTTGATTCTCTCCGTAAACCACTACTTGAAGTGACAAGTGTTGATTCAGGAGGGTTTTCACTACTTGCAGCAGAACCTTTCTCCTTCCTTGCCATCCTTTCCATGCTTGATAGACCTGAAGCAGCCATTAGGCCAATGTTCTCAAGATTAGCTTTCACAAGAGCAGCAGGTCGTGAGAAATGAGAGAAATTCATCAGATTGGAGTTACTGCTAGGCGGCATTGGATCTTTCTTCTGCATCTTTATGGTAGGAAATCCACCAGCAGCAGATGCAACCCGTGTTGAATCCCCACAAACAGCATGGTGCATTGCATTGCTCATATTATTGCCAGTGACATCCGAAACCCTTGATCTAAGGGATGGCAATGATGTTTGGCATTGCTGTGAAGACGATGGGTATAAGGGAAAACTACTGTTTCTAGGTCTTGTGGCCTCACCACCACCGACTGAAGAAACCTTTGACACATCCCCATGCCCATGTCTTAAATTCACACCATCATTTACAGAATCAGTATGGCAATCCCTATACACCATATTACAACTACTTCTTTTGTCAATAGATGCCAAATTATTCTGGGCAGATAGTTCAATTACAGTCACCCCAGATAATTCAGGCAAGAAATCAGAACAATACTCATGTTGCAAAGGTTCATCAATTGGATAATTCAACCAAGGCATCATGTCATCATCTTGACTCAAATCCATTTCATCTGATGGCACCGACATTGGGATTTCATCCAATATAGAGTCCATTCCCCCAAACTTTCCCATCTTTGAACTGGTGCCATTTCCTATATCTTTATCTCTTGTCTTAGGGGTGTGAGATGGTAAGCTGTTAGTAGTTGGGATCTTTCTAGGTCTACTGGACTGACCTTGCTTCAAAATCTGACCATTTTCCCACACCAGCTCAAAAAGGTCATCCTCAGGACTGCATTATAAACCACAAGAAAAAAGAATAATAATAACAAAAATACCTAAAAGACTCAATGGGATAATAAAACCCAACTTGATGGCATGAACCAAGAGAGCTAAGAGTGTAAAGATTCTAAAATAAAATGAGTGAAACTGAACTTACAGAAAAGATAGATCAGTCGAACATGTGGTGTTCTTCTCTCGAATAGAATCAAGCTTCCCTTTAGCCATTCGATACAGCTCGGACAGAGGCATCATGAGAAGGTGGGAAGCACTGATTGCTCCTCAGAAATGCCCCAGATTCAAGCACTCAGCCATTTTTGGTAGCATCCACACACTAGTTTTAACTTTCAAAGAAACCAAACATATAGAAATTCAACAAGGTCTTAAGACACAAGCCTGTCCAAAAACGCCACCGTAAGACAATCCCAGCCGAACTTATAGGGGGAGTAAAGGAAACGGTACTGGCACTGCTTTAAGCCTTTAACAGTCATAATTTACAGAATAAAATCTTTCTTTTAATACTAAAGTCTTTGTCAGGGAGGTACATACTATATAAAATTACAAAATTTGATTAAGAATAAAGTATCAGTCAAACCAATTCTTTAATGGCTCCAATGATACAAAAACCCTCCAAATTAAGTATAAAAATTCGATCTTTTCCACTTTCTAATCATTAAACAGCAACCCCAGAAAACCAGCAGATCGTTTAATCAAAAAGCTCGTACAAACACCGTTAATTTTCACTTAAAAACGGGGGAAAGCCATGTAACTTGTAGACCAGCTCAAAGACCTCAATTCTCGATTTTCAACATGAAAGAACTCCCGCATGATTCATTAGAAAGAAACAAGAAATCTTCGGAAACTCTGAGATCCTCGAGCCAGTCAAACTTTGCTGATCCATATGCATTAAAAACGTGAAATTTGATAGTAAATCAGAATCACTGTTTCCAAAAGTGTGAGCTTTTAAGAGTTTGTGGCTGAGAGAGGGAGAGAATCCAAGTGGACGTAGAAGACGGCGAAAGGCTTGCAGAGTTGCAGTGGACGAAGGCACAGAGAGGAAGAGAGAGAGAGAGAGAGAGAGAGTAATGAGCTTAACCACAGTTAAGCTTATCATCGTGGTTAGCTTCTTTTTCTCAAGGGTGTGGGCCCTTGTTTCGGGTAAATTGTCCAATTCTAATCCAATAGCTGCTTGTGATTTGCTTAGAGGGAGCAATTTGTGCTGGAACTTAAAGATTTGGGTTTGATCAGAAAATAAATATAAAATTATATCGATCAATTTTAATTAAATTTATTTAACTAAATTAGTTAAATTTTGTTGAGTTTATGTTGAGTTTGTGAGTGGTATATATATATATAACACAATTTATTTAATTAAATGAGTCAAATTTATCGATTCTAATATGTTAGATTTTATATTGAATCCGTTTCGATTTCAGTTTCACAAAAGTGATATAAAAAAATAAATAAAAGGAAATTGACAGCCATAAATTAGTTTCCCAAACTCATCTGATTTGATTATCAAACTCATTAGGTCCACCATTTATTTCACGCGCAGCGTGGTGGGGCTGTGCTGGTAAGATAGGCGCAGCGCAGCGTCCCTATTCTATGCATTTGAATAGAACAAATATATATATTATCCTTTGGTATTATATGTTATCTTTATCAAATTAATTGGCTGTGGATTGGACTTTGTAGTTGTGCGTTGTATGGATTCAGCCATAAATCATAATGGAACACAACAATATAATGTCAATTGTCAAGGTCACTGTAATATATGCTGGAGGGTCTCTCTCCCTTTTTTCAACTTATATAATTATACTTAGCTTTGAAGATTGTGGGTTATGGGATTAATGAAGCCATTGACTTGCCCTTAATGGGTTTTGTTTTTTCTTTAAAAATGATCTTCCCCTTCATTTTTTGAGAGACTTTATGCAAATCTAAAGTCTATAGACAATAGATAATAGGCTCAATCCATGAGATCATCAATTCATCATGTTATAATCGGCTTGTTTATTTCTCCCTATGATTAAGGCAAACGAAATGTCGTCCTTGCCTATCATGTTAAGGACTTCAACATACTATCTCAAGGTCCTAATTGTCTTTTTCTTTTGCTGATAGATGTAATTTTGTTGAAAGCTACGACTCTTAAGGACTCATTAGAGCCACAAATCACTTACTTTAGATTGTTAGGACAGATGTAGGACTAGGGCCCACTAAAATAGCATGGGAAAAGTGATTAATTTAGTGGGAGATAATTCAATAAAAAGGGGAAGAATCAGAATGGGATTAGATTCGGAGCCAAGTAGATGATCAGCAGCGATTGGGTGTCTGTCTGTCTGTCTTTTATGAAGAGGATGGATTTGAGAGGCTACTCCTAATTTGTCCCAGATTTTAGAATCGGGATTAGGATTCAATGTGTACCCCCCAACAAGCCTAGACGATTGAATGAACATTGTCCACGTGGAGTAAGGGACTTGACACCATACATGCGGGGCCCCACCGTTCATTCTAGCGTCTTCTCTCTCATCCCATCCCATAAGCCATAAGGTGCATGCATGTACTGATAAACCATTAACAATTTAACATGAACATTGAGACGAGGGGGACGTGACATGGACCATGCTGTATTTATCACTCGGAGGAAATTTTGAGGTCCCAACTAATATCGACCCATCGGCCATCAGTGAGCGAGCGGATTCTACAAGTGAAAAATTGAGTGCGACTGTTTTTTGTGTGAAGTTCACGTGACTCCTCTCTGTTTTTGTGCTCAAGGACCAGGGTGTTTACCCAATAACAAAAAATTACCTGAGCCCAGCAGGCCGGTGATTGCATCCTATGCCTACATCCCATCTATCTATTTCACTAGGCTAAATGTACGTTGGCATATTTACACTGTTTTATTCGTTGTCTTTCTTCTCTTCTCCAATCAGCAACAAACTAACAAACCATATATAGTACCGACATTAATTAATAAATATTCTTTTTCGGCTCGGCAGTAATATGACTTCATTTGGCTCCAAATTGTGTTAAAGCTAAGCTAGCCTGATTAACAACCTTAAAACATTATGAGTGGCACCATTATTATTAACCTAAAACAGCATGTCATGTAGATTAGAATATTCAATATTGTCTAAGCATGCATGTTGGCAAGGACCTGAAGATCCCAAGTAAAATTATCAGAAACACAGATCAGATACCAGAATAAATAAAACACAGTGTCTGATACACAGAGAGAGAGAGAGAGAGAGAGAGAGAGAGAGAGAGAGATGTGGGAAGAACAGAGGATAATGTAAACTATTCATAGCGAACCTCCTTGGGACAATAGAGGTGGGACGGACCTCGTATAAAATAATGCCTTCTTGGCTGCGGAGCCTCATAAGTTGGACCCAAACATGAAATGTGCTCACTCCGTGTGCTAACAGTTTCTGCAGGCCATTGTCTCTGCTTCCCTGCAATCTGCACATGACCACTAGACCCATCTAACACGCGCGCACCCATATTTTTATGAAGCTGAATCTTAAAATCGCTGCGTAAGAGCAGAAGCACAGAGCCAGGGTGCTGTGAACAACCACCAGCCTGTTTTTATCTTTTTTCTTGTCTATAGGTGCCACCAATATCAAGTGTGTGTGTGTATATATATATATAAGACAAGCATTAGTATATTATTCTTTTTACTACAAGTTGGGAAAACGCCTAGAATACCACCACTTAAAAACATTTTTCTCTTTCCATTTTTTTTCTTCCCCCTACTCTTATTTTTGCGTGCATAGGGCATATATAGTTCAAAACATGAAGGTGTCGCAGGCATCTAAGAGTAGAAAGCGCGTATAGAGGCAGCCATTATCTTTAAGATATTATAAAGACGTATATATCAGTTGCTCAGGTTTCTGAAGGGACCAAGTACTGTTTTTGTTATATTATCCCTGCCCATGACGTTCTGCAGTTGAGGATTAAAATAAGTCAACTCAGATGGTATAACCTGACAGGACAACTGTAAAAATATCATTTCATGGAACTTACAATGTCACCTGAACATTTTATGAGCAGCAAAGATGAATGATGAATGATGTGATGTGAATAAATTTCTCTGGACGTTTTTCTCAGGACCCCAAAAATAGTTAATGCGGTGGTTCTTGACATATTTCTCATTAACTTAAAGGTTGCGACCTAAACCAACCCAGAGATGCGATATATACTCCGATCCACTGTTTGATAATAATACACTTGCAATGCTTTCTTGGTTAGAACAGTAATTCTCTCTTCACTGGAAGGGTTTTATATTCTACCACTTACGTCTACAGGCTATCTATAGGTTGTATTCTAAATGACATGAGTCATAAAGGTACTGCTACCTGCTTCTGTCACTCATCAGTACTACCAATGAGATTGTGTATAATACAATATGAATTAATTCAAAGAGATAAGACAAGTTAATGGAGTGGATGAGGTACCGTTACAGATATATGCTAGAATAGTCTTTCGATGCAACTTGATCACATGATGTTATGGCAGGTCAGAGACAAATCAAAGCATCAAATCAGGAACTACTCCAGATTTGCTAATGCAACTTGCTTTGAAAGCACAAATTCCTTCATGATTCAACGAGTATATATGGGCTATTATTCTTTGTGTAAGGTGGAAAGTTGATTACCCTTGATTAAGTGTAATTTGTCTTCCATGTTCTCAGCATTATAAAAGTCGGTAACAAGAGACCTCCTATCTTCTGCTTCTTTTCTTCAATGAGAGCGTTCCTTGCGGCACTCCTTAGCCTGCTGGCATCATCTGGGCAGATCAAAAGAGAAATACAAAGGCACAAAAGGAGATCAGTAGGAAACAGCTAGCTTTTCGTAGATTCTAACATAATTGCTGGATACCAATATAATTACCAGCACACAACACTCTTTTTGCACATCCTCATTACAGTGTAGAAGGCTATCTATAAACTTCAAGCCTTATCACACAATGTCCTCAACGTACAGGCCTTTCTAGTCTACCAGAATGCTACGTATTTATTGAGATGAGAGAAATCATGAATAATATTTCAACCTCAAATTAGCAAATAAAAGATAGCACATACACCAAAGTGGTTTCTGATGTTTTACAGTCATTATCTGTTTAATCATGACTGCATATTCAGGGTTGAAAATGAACATACTCAAGACAAAGTAGTCCACCAAGGAATTGCAATACACATGTGGATAAAAAGGTTTTAATAGTGAGAAATGAATTTACTTAGGCAAAACAAATCAGAAACAGATATTGTAGGTGAACGCCATAAAGAATTAAAATTTATCATTCCGAAGCTGAAATTAGCTTTTTCTGTTGCAGAAAAATTTAATAAAAATATTTTTTTTCAAAAAGGGGAAAAAGGGGGTAAAGACAAAAGATGATGTTTCTGTCGCTTCAAATTCTACAAAATCCAGTCACCAGTAATCTCTGCAGGAACACAAACCATTAGTGAACCGGTGAAACCTATTGATATCTCTTACAATAATCTCTCTCTCAAATATATCTGAAGCAAGCTTCATAACTGTATGACAATCGCCGCAAGTCCTCAGATTCTTCTTTATCCTAATTGGAGCCCCAACAGGAAGGGTCAGTAGCCCAAATGCAAGGGCTAGTTTCTCACTGTGATACCATAAGCTTTGTTCTTTGAACCCTTCCACACTGTTAATTGCAAATTGCGTTCCAGGCTCATACCCTTTCCTCTTCACCAACTCCTCCAACTTCCTCAACATCTTATAAATCTCATCCGTCCTAGGATGTGACCTGTCATGCACTGTAAACACAAAGGTGGTGTTCTTAACATCAATCCAGCTACATCCAGCTTCCTTCCTTACCCCATTGACTCCCATCAACCTTCTAACCTCATCAGCTTCCTTCAACATCCCATTACGTGCATACATGTTAGAAAGCAGCACATAATTCCCCGGATTGTCCGGTTCTAACTCATAAAGTCTCTCTGCAATCTCTCTTCCCATTTCCAGATTGCCATAATTCCTACAAGCCCCAAGCAAAGCTCCCCAAACTGTTGAGTCAGGCTTGATTGGCATTGACTCAATAAACCTCTTAGCTTCATCCAATCGACCGATGCGACCAAGCAAGTCAACCATGCAAGCATAGTGTTCAGGCCCAGGACTCATGCCATGCACCTTAGTCATGGAACGAAAGTAAACAAATCCTTCTTCAACATGCCCAGCGTGGCTACAAGCTGATAGAACAGAAACAAATGTAATGTGATCAGGGTTAATCCCCTCGCCAAGCATTTCCTCAAACAATACAATGGCTTGGTTTGCACAGCCATGTTGTTGGCAAGCTGCAATCATTGCTGTCCAACAAACCACATTTCGATCCTCAATCTCTTCAAACACCCGATGAGCATCAATCAGGCTCCCACTTTTTGCATACATTGTGATCAATGAACTTGCAACACATGCATTCTTTACAAAACCAGTTTTTATAATCTGATCATGGATCAAAATGCCTTGATTTAGTGCTGCAAGACTAGCAGAAGCATGAAGGACAGAAGAGTATGAAGCCTCATCAGGTGATATACCTTCCCTCCTCATGACCCAAAAATAATTGCAAGCTTCCTCAAAGTTATCACTATGGACACACCCCATTATCATAACATTCCATGCAACAACATCTGTATCTCCTATGGCCTTGAACAACTTAACAGCATCACCAAGCATTCCACACTTAGAATACATGCCCATCAAAGAGTTCTTCACATAAACCAATGCTACCAGACCATGCTTAAGAGCAACTCCATGAACTTGTCTCCCAAATTCCAAGCAACCCATATTGGCACAGGCACTTAACGCACCTGAGCAACTCACTTCATCAGGACTATCCAAACTCTCACTAAGAACCTCCCTGAAAACTCCAACAGCCCGATCATAGAACTTGTTCTGCCCGAAACCCACAATCATAGAATTCCAAGAAACAAGGCTTCTATTGGGCATTTCATCAAACACTCTCTCCGCCAAGCTCATATCAGCGCACTTTGCATACATGTTAGCCAATGCACTGCCAACAAAGACATCCGTTTTGAACCCATGTTTCCAAATCAAACAATGCATTTGTTCACCGTGTGTAACTGTCATGGTGCCTGCACAAGCAGGCAAAATAGCAGAGAAGGTAAAGTCGTTTGGATAAATACCAGTGCTCCTCATTTTGTTAAAAAATGCCAAGGCCTCAAAGGGTCTGTTAAATTGGGATAATTGGTTGATAAGAGAGGTCCAAGTGACAATGTTCCTAAATCCATCATGGTTAGTTGAGAACAGTAGTAAGCTTCGGTCGACATTGCCACATTTAGCATACGAATTGAGAAGGCTGGTGAAGAGGAAAAGGAGAGAAGTGTAGTTGTTTGTGATGATTTGGGCGTGAACTTGGGCGACAAGTTTGAGGTTCTTGGTGCGGAGGAGATTGTTAAGATGGGTGGGAGTATGAGGAGATGATATTTGGTGGTATGATTTGCGAAAGAGGTTGAGAAGAGATGAAGTAGAGTGAAAGGTTGGTTTACACAGGTGAGATTTTAGAGGGTGGGGAAATTTCATAATAATACTAAAGTTGAGGGGGGCAGACCGGCAGAGGGAGGGAGGGCTGCTTTGTACGAGATATAGTGCCCTGGACTATGATGATTGCAGGCATTTATGCAAGTTTCTTATTGTGGTTGTCCATGTTTTTGAGTGCCTACATATTTTTAATTTTTTTTTTTCTTTTTTCTTTTAAAGAGTTTTGTTACAAACCCTGTCGGAGAAATTTCATGTAATTCATATTATAAAATTATGAGAGAAGTACTTGTTACTTAATATCATACAAAATATATATATATATACACGACAATTGTATAAACTAAATTCAAGAAAATTCTCACATTGCAGTCTTAAAAAATAAAACAAAAAAGCTCTTTATCTTTTCATCGTTGGTTTCCCTATCAAATGGAAGTAGCCAAGTAGGAGACCATTTGCTACGTCTCTATGTAAAGGGGTTTTTTTTTTTTTTTTTTTTTTCTTGACATGTTCACACAAGAGAGGGGATGGGCGATTTGAACTAGTAACCAACGCTTTATAAGGTGTAGTCTCTAACCGATTGAGTTACCTCATAGGGACCTTTGTAAAGTATCTTTTACCCCAAACGAGAAGTGATGCCAGGCTCTGGTCAAGAAGTTAACTTAATGGGCCAACCCTAGGCAGCAATAACAGGCCAGAAGTTGGGTCGGCCACCATCATGACGTCAGGCCCATGGCCACACAAGGGGCCATGTAAAACGGCCCAATATATCGCTAGAAAGAACTACAGCACGTCTAAATGGTCTCTAATTCCCTGTTAGAATAAGTGTGCCTTATTTGTTAATGATATGCATCCCTTCTTGCTCCCAATGATTGTGATATGGTCTCCATTATGCATAGTTTTTTATTTATTTATTTATTTATTTGGCTGGGCAAATAGTGTAATGAGAAGATCCCAACAAACAAAGCAACCAGACAAAAGAGAAAAACAAAAGAAAAAGGAGCAACAACAAGGGGCCCTATCAAATAATGTTGCATGCCAATACTCTTGCTGATCCATATGATTTCGGTCTATCAACAATAAAACAGCCAAGTTTTTCTATGCTCATGCTTTCGTGTAAAGTTGCTTTACTTGGATAACAATATTTGATATCATATTTCAACAACGATAACACCAAATCTTCCCTTACGCCTAACATTGGTTGGGATCTTTTGTTCTCTTGGGACAACATATATTTCTCTAATATATATATTTGAATACCACCTAACCTAAAAATTTAAATATATTAATTATTCTTTTTCTCTATAAAGCAACTCATTAACAAACAGTCAATGTGTGACACAACTCATCAATAAAGAAAATATTAATATACATATCTGAATCTCTTCAATCAAAAAGTTTGAGTTAATGGGTTTGAATCTACTAAAAAAGTTCGATCCAACAAATGATATCAGAGCCAAGGTCATAGGTTCGAGTCGCAAGAGCGTCATGTTAAGGGAGTGATTGTTAAGATTCAATAATGCCGCTATGCTCACTTAGACGGTTCTTAAAACATGTCTTGCTGTGTGCAATTTCAAATGTCATAAAAGGTTTTGACTTTATTCATTGGAGACCAATTAATTTTTAAATGAGACAGTCAAAGGCTCGATGCTCTCCCATCCAATTCGTCTTAGTCTCACAAATTCAATGATAAATTTATAATTTGTAAGAGTTGAACTAGGAGAAAAATAATCATTTACCTGCTAAGATATATTAACTATTTTTTTTTTCTTCATACTTTTATCATTTATAATAAATTATTGCATTATTTAAATGCTAATAATTAATTACTTTTTTTTTTTTTCTCTCTGAGAAAATCAATTACTTACTTAAGAAGCAAAATAGACCTATCTGGCACACGTGGAAGGACGGCTGGAGATCAGAGATGGGCGGTTACATCACGTGCACTGTGCGTACAGTTGGGTTGGTCCTATTGGCTTCGAAGCCTCCATCGCCGCCGTTATTTATGTGGAACGCGGCATCCTATTAGCCGTCAGATTATTTCACACTCTGAAGTACTCTGGTCGGTTTGATAATTAGTTGAGCCTACAACTTACGCGCTTCATCATGGAAGTGGGAAAAAAGTCCACCCACTCTGCAGTAGCCAACCAGTAGGAATGGAGGACTTTCAAATCGATCACTGTCTTTCGCTACATTGTTAATTTTTATATGTATAATTTTTGTAAATTTCAGATTAGTCTGCATGGGACTCATGTTTGATTGATATGGGTCACATTTTTCTTCTAAAAAGCTGTAATATGAATGAGATTTTTTGAGTGAAAAATGCCATGTGCATATCAGTAAATATTATAACCACAGCAGTCACTAAATCATTAATCATTTATACCTAAACCCAATAGAAAATTAATGAAATTAAAATGAATTCATATAATCTTATACTTAATTATATCTCAAATCTAAACCAAATCTATAGGCAAACAAGTCTTTAAGTTTTAGACTTTAATTAGTTTCTAAGTAACGTCGTAAAAATATAAACCAATAAAAAGAAAAAAAGAAAATGAAGAATAAATAGTGGCCATGAAGGGGCACAAAGGGAATGGTCCTCCACTTAACTGAAAAAAAGTGGTCTACGTACGTAAACATGTCCACACACAAGTTTAGGATTCTGAAGGCGCGTGGAGAAGATGGTGCATATGCGAAGTGGAAGGCAACAGATTTATAAATAAATAAAAGAGAAATGATAAAATGAAAATGTGCTGGCATGGCAATGGCATGTGTGTATATGTTGGCCCGATCTGAAGAAAGGGGCACATGGGAAGCCGTGTTACCCATTTATGATACTGAGCTGTTCGATTCTCAGAAAATCAAAAGGAACCGTGAATAATACGCAGTATTGCATGTATCCAATACGTGGACCACGCGTGGGGTAGCATTGGGGACTCTATATATCTACCTATCGTCCTAGCAGTTTCTCTCACACATTTTTATCTTCAGTTACGTTTACTTCTTTCCGGTTCTCAAACTCAGAAAGGCTCTACAATTTACAAACGGCTTATTAATCTTCTCTTTCAACAAAAAGTGAAGGAATAGAAAGATGGCGGACGAAGGGACAGCTAACTGCATAGACATCATCTTGGCCATCATCTTGCCTCCTCTGGGTGTCTTTCTCAAGTTTGGTTGCAAGGTTCGTGATGCGAAATCTATCTGTGTACAACAACATATATATATATATATATATATATATATTATTAGTATTTTATAATTTCTATATACATCCTTCCTTTGTAATTTCTCTTTCATGTCTTTGTTAATTTGATTTGGGGTGTGATTCATGATCAGGTGGAGTTTTGGATCTGTTTGTTGCTCACCCTTTTCGGCTACATTCCTGGGATTATTTATGCTGTCTATGCCATCACCAAGTGAAGTTAAATTTTTGTAAGCACCCCCGGCCCCCACATGGATCATCTCTCTTCTTATCTCTCCCTCGCTCCCCATTTTATTTTCTTTAATTTCAAAACCATTTTTCTCTACTTTTTTCTTTTCTTTTCTTTTTTCTGTCTGTTGATTTAATTTTAGAAAAACAAACATGCTATATATATTCTGAGAGATTGTGGTAGCATATATCTAGATGAACAAATTATTTGTAAAGACAGGTATTGTTTTTCAAAAAAAAAGATATGACAGCGTGGTGATTCGGATAGACACTAGAAAGTGGAAACAGCCGATGATGTATGGGGTCCCGCCGATCCGCGTGACCCTGGGTGTGAACTCCGCTAATCGTGCCTTTCATATATTTTAGTGGAGTGGCAGCTTTTTCTCTAATTAATTAATTATGAATTTATCTTTTGTTTTTGGCACAGATGGATGGAGGTGTGTGAACGATTTCCATAACCGTTGGATGGACAGTTAATGCTTCGTTGAGACGTTCTTTTGTGTAATTTGGTTTTATCCTTTTCCCCTCTATTTTTTTTTATATGCTGTAAAGGTGGTGGAGTATTTGTTTTGTGGCTAAGAAAGACTATGATGATGGGTGTGAATTGTCATGTATCTTAGAACTTGTTATTTAATGTGATTGCGTTATTGTTGCTCCAAATCATCTGTGGAGGCATGATCTGTAATTGTAAGTGCTCTCTGTCGGCTGTCATTGTTATACACTGTATTCTTAGTTAGCTGAAGAACTAATCTCTCAACTTTTCTTACGTTCTCGCGTAACAAGTTTATGAACTAAGAATTTACTAGGATCATTCTTCCTTAACTTCTTTATTGTAGAAAAATTAATAAGAAAACAATTCTAACCATATATAGGATTTTCGAGAAATCCTGACATCCTTTGGTTGAGCAATTAGAGAAAACAAAGACTTCTATTTAACTCCTAATTAAACACAAACTTACTTTAACATAAAGTAATTCTAATAAAAAAACAAACACAGAAAGAAACATAGTAAATGCAACGACAATACTCTTTATTGTTCACATTCACCTCTCCATCACTCAACTTTTAAGTGGCCTCCATCTCCACACGTAACACTCTATCCTCCTTAGGGTTGTCATTGTCCTCAAGGTCAAGGATAAAATAAGGAAAACGTGAATGAGATATCCCATGTTGCATCAGGTGGAGAAAGACCCTCCCAATGGTTTAAAACCTCAACAACGCCCTTGTTAATTCGATTTTTCAGTGCAGTTTTAGGCCTTGGCAGCATATACACAACCACATTATCAACAGAGGCGGATACACACCCTTGGCAATATATATATATATATATATATATATATATATATTTTAATTTTTCTAAAATTTTTAATTTTTTTTAAAATTAAAAAAAAAAATTAAATAAAATTTTTTTTTTATGCCCAAATTTTCTACTAGCTCCTATAAAATAAACCCAAATTTAATATCTTTGACACTTTTAACCCTTATAAAACTCAACCCAACCCAAAGATTAGAGTAAACTGAAGGGGATCGGAGAATGTTTTACACTACTTTTTACCTACTAGGCTACCACTATTTTTTTTTTTTGCTTGTTCATTGTTGTTGGCTGCTACTACGCTGTGATTTTGTTCTGTAAAACAAGTGATGAAAGTTCTCCTATTTGAGTAGTGAGTCATTTTTCGCAAGCTGCAGCTTCATTATATTTTATTATTTTATTTATGCCCCTATTAAGATAAATTTCTGGATTTGCCACTAATTATCAACATTTGACAAGATGTTGCATCTATCATTTTTAGGCTCGGTTTGTTTTTGGCATTAAATGATTTCTTGAAAAAATTTTCCGTATTTTCTAGTGTTTGGTGCGACGAAAATAATAGTCAATGAAAAATATTTTTCGAGTTGACCGAAAAAGCCTCTTTAATTTGGACAACGTTTTTTATTTTTGAAAATCATAAACCATTTTTCAAGTTTGAGCATTTCATTCTCAAATTGACAGACTCCACCAAGACTTTGTCGGGACACTGCCAGGACGTTGTCGAGACCCAAAGGGGACCCTATTAGAACACCATCGGGACCCAACCAGGAGCTCACCGAGACACTAATGGGACCCGATTAGGGCCACTTGGGACTCGGTCGAGACCCAACCTTGACACCGCTAGGATTTGGTCAGGACTTGCCGGAACCCAATTAGGACATCGCAGGGACTCGGTACACTGTCGAGACTCGGAACTTAGTTGAGACATTTTCGTAATTTAAAGTTTACTATGATTGAATAAAGAAATATTTTTTTAATAAAACAATTGTAATTTTCTGTACGTTGAAAACTTTTTTTCTTTTTTTCTTTTTTTTTTTTTTTTGACAAAAATGACAGAAACGAAGCCTTAAGTGTTAGATGTCCTTACCCAATTCAACAAACCTAATTCCACAAATCTGATAACGTCCTTACCTCTTTATGCACAACTACTTACATAAATTTTTATTTAATCATTGCAACAATTTAGAAAGGGAACAACTTAACACAAGCTTTCATCTTCATAATTTATATTTTTTCCAACCCTAGACCTCACATAGACAACTAACAAGCACTATGTCTTGCGATATATATAGCAGAATTTAGTATGTATGAGGAAGTTGAAAGCGTATTTTCTAATTGAAATCTCAAATTCACCTTTTTGCTTAATATATAGGTTGTAAGATTACGGTGTTAGTTGTATATATATTCTTCCTTCAATTATATTGTTTATTCTGGCGTCAAAGTTAAATCATTTCCTCTTTTATCGTCCAAATTTGGAATTATATATATTGGCACAGTATTGTCTAGCTAGTTGATCTTTTTTAATGATTATCAGTTGCAACAAGCTGCTTTTCGTGCAACTATATATATATATATATATATGTTTCAAATATTCCATTTCTATGGAGAATTCCTCAACTCCATGAAGTAGGACAAATTACCCTGATCCTTTATTTAATTTATAGCCTTCTGAGTAATACTGGACATTAATTTCAAGAGTAATTTCAAACTTCCAATTACAGTACTATTAATGTCAAAATTAAATTATGCAGATATTTTAAAGGGTTAAAGACATTTTTTTCGTACATGGAGTTTAAAGACTTTATTTTTATGCAACTCAATGCCTGCCCCTCTCCCATGGCTTAGTGATATTATTTAAAAGTTGAAAACATAAACATAAAAAAAAAAATAATAATAATAATTAATTAATTAATTAAAAATTGAAACACTAAAAGCCGAGAGGACGATCATGGCCATTGCGGCGGAAAGAAGTCGGAGAAGCTCGTAAGCAGAGCATCACCATTTCACCATGTAAATCCCACTCCGCTTCTTCTTCTTTGACTTGGCCGTACGTGTCCTATTCAGGTTCCGGTCCAGAGGGGACCCGATTTGCTAGAATATATGGGTACGTGGAGTGTCTTCTTTAATTTGTTGAAGATGAGATCGAGCAAGTGTGGGACTGATCGGAGAAATTGAAGTTAAAGATTGTGGTGAGAGTGAGTGGGACTGTTGAAAAGTTGGCTACTTTGGGTGTTGAGACGAATGGTTTTGGCGGCAAAGTTGTGTCAAAGAATGGAATGCAGAAGAGAAGGGATTTGGGGGAGGAATTCTTTTTCCAATCGATGAGGGTCAATGCGGGTGGGCATGAGTTTCAGCCTCGATATATGGTTGCGGTAGAGAAGCACATTTAATCTCAAGCTTCAAATTACAGCCAAAACAATTGCACCAGACCCTCGCATTTGTGTGATACCCATTACCCACTCTCGAAAAACAACATAGATGATCAGATTTTAAACAAGATTCAGCACCGCCATTGGCATCAGATGATCTAATACAACCTAGCTAGGAGAGGAAGAAGAATAGGACGAGCCACGAATAAGGAGATCGAAGGACCGATTGGCCATATCGACCCAACTACTATCCGACATGTCATCATCCACCTCTCTCTCTCTCTCTCTCTCTCATCCCCAGCCACCACTCCAATCTCTCTCTATATCGCTTCCCATTGCGATCAACGGCTTGATCCTTCGCCAAACTGCTACACTCTGAACGCGTCACTCACAGGCTCACAGCACAAGCGATTGGTTTACCAATAGTTGAGAAGAGCGGTTTCGGGGTGGTGGGTGGTTCGACCAACCCTGGTTGGCCATCGAACCACCCCACAGCACCCGAACCTTTTTTTTTTTTTCTTCAGTTTTTCAAAATTTTTAATTTTTAATTTTTTTTAATGTTTAAATTTTTAGTTTTAAAATTTTTAATGAGAAATATGGCCATGTGGCTATTTCTGATTGGGTTGACATCTACTTCCGTCAACTTTATTGACAGAAGAACCATATTCGTTTTGAGGAGTGCTATACATCCAAATTTTCTTTCCAAAAGTTAGTTTCTAAATGATGTGTCACCATCTCATGAGATTTATTATTCGGGAAAATGTGTCACCAACTCATGGGATGATGACACATCATTTGGTAAGAAAATTTAAGATATGTAGCATTTCTCATTTGTTTTTAGTAAAAAACAAAGCATAAACGAATTGAAATCTAGGTGAGCATTTAACCTTACTTGAAATTACTTTAGGTTTTAATTGTTATTATTATTTTTAATATATATTATATTATAAAAAATAGTTACCGATTACCCGGTTATTAACTACTTTTGTCAATCCTATAACCACAATCGACTTGAATGGTTATTTGGTTGTGATTATTTGCAATTATGCCGTTAAAGGTTATTCGCGATTAATAATTGTTCTGTTTGCATACACTTAGAGCATTCTCAATAGAAGAACTAAATGTTACTTTTATCTAAAATAGCTCATCAAATGTTTAAAAACTCCTTACATTGGATTAGCCAAAAGAAAATGTAAAATAGATATTTGATTGGAATAGCTAAAAAAAAAAAGTTAAATATAGTAGCACTTTTCAAGGGAGCTATTTTATTTTTTCCTGTTTCTCTCACCTATTTTCTCCTTTTCCCAAATCTTTGTCTACTTTTTCTCTGCATGTTATATTTTTCCTAAAACTTTTCCTATTTTTCTTCTCACATGTTCTTTTTTTCCCAAAACTTTTATTGCTTTTAATAATATTTTAACAGAATAGATAGAAATATAGCTAATCGGATGTAGAGACATTTAAAAATGGTTTAGCTAAACTAGATAAAAGTAAGTTTTGAGAAGTCATTTTACATAAAAATATGGCTCATCCATTGAGAATGCTCTTACTGGGTTGGTTGTATTGGCTTTAACACCTCCATCACCGCTGTTATTCTTGTGGAACACGACATTTTATATTAACCTATATAGTCTTATACACATGTTTCGACATAATCCAAACTCGACACAAAATTTAGGGTTAACAATTTTTTACACGACCTACAAACCTAACAAAAAATTGACGTGTTAAGGTTGATGGGTTTAACCCGTACTCTAAATTAATTAAATGAGTAATGCTACGCAAGACCTTTATCCCCGTTTTATTTCTCAAAGTTAATGTGTCTTTTAAAATTATTAATTGATCAAAATTCAATAGTAATTTATCTAAAATTTAATAGTGATTTTAAAAATCATATAAATTTTTGGGAATAAAGGTGTTGTGTATCTCTTACATAAATTGTTGGAGTTAAAAATAGCATATACAACCTTATATTCATGTATAGACATAATTTAAATCGGAGATGCAAATACAGATTAACGCCTATAGAGCGAACGAGAAATTGAAGAATAAATAGTACTGGGCATGGAGGGGCAGAAGCAGAAGGGCAGAGTATATGTTGTAATTTGTAAACTTGTAATAGCAAATAGGAAATTGGAAATAGGAATAGGAGGGTATGGTCGTCCTTGCCTACAAAAAGTCGTCTGTCAACGTGGCCTGTCCATAAGTTTAGGATTCTGGAGGCGCGTGGAGGTAAGATGGGATGGTGTGCGGAGTGGAAGCCAAGAGGTTTTTAAAGAAGAATACACTTTAAAAAAAAAAAAAAAAAAAAAATGAAGTGATTGGCCAATTGGAAGAAAGGAGAACATGGGAAGGCTTTGATGAGATCGAGTGGACAACGCGTGGGGTTGCATGGTGATGGGGGGGGGACTCTATAAATATCTACCTACCGTGCTTGCAGTTTCTCGCACACTCACACTCATTAATTGAACTCACAAAGCTAGGCTCTTCGATCAGTTTAATCAGAAAAAGAAAGTTATAGAAACATGACGCGTTCAGGCACAGCTGACTGCCTAGACATCATTTTGGCGATCATCTTGCCTCCTCTGGGTGTCTTTCTCAAGTTTGGTTGCAACGTACGTACGAGTAACATAATAGTATTTTTTTTTTTCCTTTGTAATTTCTCTTAGTTTCATGTCTTTGTTATATATGCAAACGTAATTTGATTTGGGGTGATTCATCAGGTGCAGTTCTGGATCTGTTTGTTGCTCACCATTCTCGGGTACCTCCCTGGGATTATTTATGCTGTCTATATCATCACCAAGTGAAGTTCAATTTTGGTAAGCACCCACATGGATCTCTCTTCTAATTATCTTTGCCGGGTTGAGATTTTATTTTCTTTAATTTTAAAACCATTTTCCACTACTTTTTTTTTTCTTTGTCTGTTGATTTAATTTTAGAATAACAAACATGTTATATGCTGATGCTAGGCTATGTTTATATAAATTTTTTGTTTTCTGTTGTGAAAAAACAAACACTAACAAACAATCAAAACACAACAAACTTTTATTCAAAAAAAAAAAAAAAAACCTTTTATAATGAGACACTTAATATTAAACAAAGCTTCGATCCGTAGAAAGATAATGGTTTAAGTCCGGTATGAATGAATTATTATTATTTATTATAAAATAAACATGATAAATGCCGGTTTGTAAAAGTTTCTCTAAGAATAACATGGAATACTCATTTGAAAATGCTTTTTAAGTAATTAATTGTTTTCGAAGAACTTGATTCCCTTTATGAGATCTATATAAATTTGTAAACTCCGCTAATTCGTGCTTTTCATCTTTATAATTTTTTTTTATTATTATTATTAGTATTATCTAATTATGAAATATCTTATTGCTTTTAAATTGAACAGGTGGATGTGGAGGTGTGTGAAGATTACATGTGTCTTTTGGTGTCTGATTTCAATTACCGATGGGTGGACAGTTGATGCTTCGTAAAATGTCTTTTGTGTATTTGGCTTATCCTTTTCCCCTCTATTTTATTATATGCTGTAAAGGTAGAATATTAGTTTTTTGAGTAAAGACTTATGATGACGGGCATCAATTGTCATTTATCTTACAACTTGTTATTTTAATCTGATTGCGTTGTTCTTGCTCTAAATCGTCTGAGTGGAGGGCATGGTTTGTAATTGTAAGTTCTCCCTGTCGGCTGTCACTCCTGGGCCAACCACGTATTATTGTATATCGTATTATATCATTTTAACCGTTAGATGTGACAAACTTATCTTCTTGGTGGATATTTCTAGAGAGCTTTTTTTTCTTGAAATGGCCTTTTATATATATATCCTTAGGATCAGAACTTTAAGCCGCTGCCTTAACTGTCAAGCATATCATATGGCCCAGCTGGCCATCTTAGCGGTAGGCTTAGTTATCCTCGAGAAGACATCATGACAACGATGTTTTTGGACAGAGAGCTGAAAGAGCAGAATAGAACAAGAAGGAAGGAAGGAAGATGCCATGCACCTCATCTAAAGCACTTTTTTAGACATGCTTTTGGTCTTTTCCTTCCTTTAGTACCTACCAGCTCTCAACCTTCAATAAATTCTGCTGCTGGCCAACGGCCTCAATCTATTGTTTAGGTATCACATATGTCATCATTCATCAAAGTAAAATTACCAATTCAAGTCTGGTTCTTCATTTTGCTCAGACTTCCCAGATGAGTGCAAATGCAGTATTTATGGTCTTAGAGCATTCACAATAAGCTTTTCAAAATTTCTCTAAATTTAAAGAAAAACATATTCGGCTTTCCTCTTTCCTTTCCCTTTAGAAGGCCTTTCAACTTTGACAGTTCTTCTTCTCGGAAGCTCAGCAGGCTCGGCAGTCGGTCTTCTCAGCACCTCGGTAGATGGTATTCTCGGTGGAGTAGCTTCTACTAACCTCGCAGGTGCAGGAGTCCACACATATAGTCTTATGTTTTCTTCGGTCATGACAGCATCGTAATCCATTTCTAATTGATTAAGCTCGGCATACCGCAAGACATCCCTTACGGTCATGAGAGCATCGTAATCCATTTCTAATTGATTAAGCTCGGCATACCGCAAGACATCCCTTACGTGTGTCGTCTCTTCCCTGGTTAAGGTCGGTTCTTGTTGACCTGAAAATATACATCAAAGATTAGCTTTACTGCAAAGAAGAAAAGGGAAGAATAGATAAGTACTACGTTCGGTTTATACCTTGGTTTGAAGGGGCAATTGTTTCCCGATGGACACTCGGGTCTCTAATTACTTCAGAAGGTGAAAACTCCCAATCACCTTGAACGAAGAAAAATTCATCTTTTCACCCCTTGTTGCTGGTATAAGTGCTCCGAAAGGTGAGGAGCTTTAATTTCTTTTGGGTTTGGAAGGTGAACAGATACTCGGTCCTCGGACATTTGGTTAACCGGTAAATTTTCAAAAAATCCACTACAGTAAGGGGGTGGTCTGCCCCGAGAATCTTTGGCCAAACAACCATATAGGCGAAGAAAGTTCTCCAGCTGTTCGGCAACAGTTGGTGAGGAGCTATCCAAATGTAACTCAACAGCTCTTAGACTATCCTAAAAAACGGAAGCCTCAAACCTATCCGAAACATCTCCATGTAAACGCAGACTTCATTACTGTCGACGTCCACCACAGCTCCGACTCTCTCGTTATCAAAGCATAATCGAATCGAATCGGGAAGCTGATAGATTCGACGAATTTCAGATTCGTCATCATCTGACAGATTCGATTCCAATGTCACTAGGTGTAAAGCACCCAACGCACCAGGGGCGGCCTCGACTCTGCAACTCATTAGGTATTGGAATTCAGGGATTAGTTGGCAAGGAATGGAAGGCAGATCTTGCCGAATTAGAATGTGGGTAACACTCAAGCGAAGGTGATTGACAGGGGGTTCAATCAGGGGAAGAAGAAAGTCTAAATAGTGAAGTATGGGGCAATTGGGATGAACGAAAGGCTCGGCTGAAGGAACAGACTCAATCGAGATTCTGAAATACACTGCTCTTAAGAAGAAATACCGAGCGGAAAAGTCCGAAAGAAGGAGTGCCAGTTTTGAAAAAATCAACGAAGGCTTAAAAAGGAACACAACAATGGCTTCTGTTGGAGAAATGATGGGGGTTAACGAAGAGGGAGGTGTCTTAAAAAGACTTTCAGAAGGGGAAACCGAAGCAGCGCAATTAAAACCTTAGAGGCTAGGGTTCCTCGGAAAAGCGCCCTTTTGGTTGGTATTCTCCACGCAGGCATTGACACATGGCCTCCTAAAATTTTGACCGCAGGAAACCCAACATGTGGTCCTCAAAAGGCGGAGGAAATCATTTATCGCTCCAACAATATTTTCTTTTGAAATTCAAAATTTTAGAAATTTGAGTTTTAAGAGCCAACTCGCCTTATTTCGCCAAAACAGTACCAAACTTATAAAAGCTGACCCATTCTCAGAAATATGAAATTTTCATAATCTATTAGATTAGGAAATTGGGGGGTACTGTTGGGTCATGGATCAGCTGAGTTGGGCCCGGTAAACGAGCTGCTGGCCCATCCCTAAAGCTCGGTCAATTTTATTGTTCATTAAATTTATGCTCGGTTAATTTACGCATGCCTAAGCCCAGTACACACAATTAGGGGTGGGCAAATTAACCGGTTACCGATTACCGGCCGTGTACCGGTTTCGACCGAACCAATATTAACCGAAACCAATATACCAATATCCTTATCGGTTAAATTTTTTATACCGGTATACTTATCGGTTCGGTTCGGTCCGGTTAAAAATTTTATATCAGTTAACCGTTTAACCGATATAAACCGTTAAGTAGTGATGCCAAAACGACGTAGTTTTGAAATTATATATATACCTATGTAACCTTATCTTAATTTGGGTTTGGGTAGGTTTGATTTTTTTTAGTGATGTCATTGGATGTGATTTCTTTGCTTTTGGTGAAAGCATTTTTCATTAACTAGTTTTGTTAGTGTAATTAGCATTCATTATGTCAATTAGTCTATTTGCTTTGGAAAAATGTATTTTATAATATTTAAAAAAAAAAAAAAAAAGTTGTGGTGGATCAATATAAAAAACCTTCAATTTTTAGCTCAAAAAACAAATATTTGGGTCTCGACAAAGAGTATTTGGGTCCTAAAACAACTCATTTTTAATAAGTTATTTTAGCTCAAAAAAAGTATTTGAACTCTCAAAAATAAAAATAAAAACTCATTTTTGGCCCAACAAAATAAATCAATATAAAACTCTCGATTAACCGGTTTAACCGTGTACCGTTATAACCGATAATTTCGGTTAAAATTCTTATTGGTTGAGTATCGGTTAATAAACTGTTTAACCGAAAATTATCGGTTAATAACCGATAAGAGTCAAAATTGGACCGTTTTGACCGATACCTAGGCCTACACACAATGCTCGGTTTACCGAGCCTTAGCATCAACTCCCAAGGAGTACTCTCGGAATATTAGATATACCTGCATGATATATCCCACATCATCCGACACGTGAATCCTCGGTAAGTCCACAGTACCAAGTGAACAGATACAACTTGATGCCTATAAATGGGGGGCCTTATTTCAGATTTTGGTAACTTCTTTTCCTCTCCTTAACTGAATATCCTCTACTCTCTTTATCTTACACATCATCTTCAAAAGTTATATTCTCTCTTAAATCTAATGACTAACTTAGGCATCGAAGCTATCCCCCGCCGGACAACGTTGGTAGCTCTGATCCATTTTCTTGTTATTTTGTAGCTTGGTCATCCACAAATACCTAGCCATCCACAACGTTCATCTTACGTCATCATTCGGAAAACTGTTCAAACACAGTGAAAGCGTCACTCACAACACAAGTGATTGGTTTACCAATAGTTGAGAAGAGTGGTTTCGGGGTGGTGGGTGGTTCGACCAACCCTGGTTGGCCATCGAACCACCTCACGGCACCCTAACTTTTATTTATTTTTTATTTATTTTTGTTTTTTTTTTCCTTCAATTTTTCAAAAAATTTAATTTTTAATTTTTTTTAATGTTTAAATTTTTTGTTTTTAACTTTTAATGAGAAATATGGCCATGTGGCTATTTCGAATTGGGTTGACATCTACTTCCATCAACTTTATTGATAGAAGTACTATATTTGTTTTGAAGAGTACTACACCTTTCAATTTTTTTTTTTGAAAAGTTAGTTTTCAAATGATGTGTCTCCATCTCATGAGATTTATTATTTTGAGAAGTGTGTCACCAACTCATAAACTTAGGTGAGCATTTAACCGAATTTTAAATTACTTTAGGTTTTAATTATTAGGGTAAAGTCCACATACCCCCCTCAAACTACCACCCAATTGACAATATCCCTCCCAAACTTTCAATTGTGACAATGTCCCCTCCAAACTATCAAAATATTGTCAATGTCCCCCCAAGACTAGCAATAAGACAAAAATGCCCTTATAGATTTCTCAATAAGACAAAAATACCCCTATAAATTCAAAAAAAAAAAGATTTTTTAAAAAAACGAAAAATTTTAATTTAAAGATAATATTTATAATTAAACAATTTTTTTTTAAAAAAAAAAACGGTGATTTTTATTTTAAAAAAAAAACCATTTTTTTTTTAATTTAGTTTTAAAAACAAAAAAATTCATTTTATTAAATGAAAATTATATTTTTTTAAACGTAAATTTTTATTTTAATAAAATTATAAAACGAAAAAAAAAAATTTTTCAATTTTTATAAAAAAATTTTCTAAATTGATTTAAAAAAAAAAAAATTCATTAACGCTTGATTTTATTTTTATTTTTTTATTTTTTTTAGTTTTAGGTTTTTTCTAGAAGTTTTTTTTTTTTTTTTTAATTTTACTAAGGGTAATTTCGTCATTAGGGGGGGTGAACATTGATAATTTTTGGTAGTTTGGGGGGACATTGTCAATTGAGTGGTAATTTGAGGGGGTTATGTGGACTTTCCCTTAATTATTATTATTATTATTCATATATATTATATTATAAAAAATGGTTACCGATTACCCAGTTATTAACTACTTTTGTCAATCCTATAACCACAATCGACTTGAATGGTTATCGGGTTGTGCTTATTGCGGTTATGCCGTTAAAGGTTATTAGCAATTAATAATTGTTATGTTTGTCTACACTTATTGGGTTGGTTGTATTGGCTTCAACACCTCCATCACCGCTGTTATTCTTGTGGAACACGACATCCTATATAGTCTTATGGTTGAGGTAATAATATATTTAATTAAATGGATTAGATTAAGGTTGAGGTTATTTCGACATAATCTAAACTCGACACAAAATTTAGGATTAACAATTTTTTACACGACTCACAAACCTAACAAAAAATTAACGTGTTAAGGTTGATAAGTTTAACTCGTACTCTTAATTAATTAAATGAGTAATGCTACGCAAGACTTTTATCCCCATTTTATCTCTCAAAGTTGATATGTCTTTTAAAATTATTAATTGATGAAAATTCAATAGTAATCTATATAAAATTTAATAGTGATTTAAAAAGTCATATAAGCTTTTGCGAATAAAGCTGGTATTGTTTATAACATTACTCTTACATAAATTGTTTGAGTTAAAAATAGCATATACAACCTTATATTCATATATAGACATAATTTAAATCGGACATACAAATACAAATTAAATTTTACTTTGTAAGTAACGGGATCAATAAAAATAGAGCGAACGAGAAATTGAAGAATAAATAGCACTGGGCATGGAGAGGCAGAAGCAGAAGGGCGCAGAGTATGTGTTGTAATTTGTAAACTTGTAATAGGAAATAGGAAAAAGGAATAGGAGGGTATGGTCGTCCTTGCCTACAAAAAGTCATCTGTCTACGTGGCCTGTCCACAAGTTTAGGATTCTGGAGGCGCGTGGAGGTAAGATGGGATGGTGTGCGGAGTGGAAGCCAAGAGGTTTTTAAAGAAGAATACACTTTAAAAAAAAAAATGAAGTGATTGGCCAATGGAAGAAAGGAGAACATGGGAAGGCTTTGATGAGATGGAGTGAGGTGTTTGATTCTCAGAAACCGTGCATAATACGCAGCAGAATTTCATGGATCCAATACGTGGACAACGCGTGGGGTTGCATGGTGATGGGGGGACTCTATAAATATCTACCTACCGTGCTTGCAGTTTCTCTCACACTCACACTCACACTCACACAGATTAATTGAACTCGCAAAGCTAGGCTCTTCGATCAGTTTAATCAGAAAAAAGAAAAAGTTATAGAAACATGTCGCGGGGCACAGCTAACTGCGTAGACATCATTTTGGCGATCATCTTGCCTCCTCTGGGTGTCTTTCTCAAGTTTGGTTGCAACGTACGTACGAGTAACATAATAGTATTTTTTTTTTTTCCTTTGTAATTTCTCTTAGTTTCATGTCTTTGTTATATATGCAAACGTAATTTGATTTGGGGTGATTCATCAGGTGCAGTTCTGGATCTGTTTGTTGCTCACCATTTTCGGGTACCTCCCTGGGATTATTTATGCTGTCTATATCATCACCAAGTGAAGTTCAATTTTGGTAAGCACCCACATGGATCTCTCTTCTAATTATCTCTCCCCGGTTGAGATTTTATTTTCTTTAATTTCAAAACCATTTTCCACTACTTTTTTTTTTCCCCTTTGTCTGTTGATTTAATTTTAGAATAACAAACATGTTATATATATATATATATATATATATATATATATGAGAAATGATATAGGGCAATAAAAAACCATTTTTGACCCATAAAAGTGTTATGTGGCAAGAGAAACATATGCTGATGCTAGGCTATGTTTATATAAATTTTTTGTTTTCTGTTGTGAAAAAACATACATTAACAAACAATCAAAACACAACAAACTTTTATTCAAAAAAAAAAAAAAAAAAAAAACCTTTTATAATGAGACACTTAATATTAAACAAAGCTTCGATCCGTAGAAAGATAATGGTTTAAGTCCGGTATGAATGAATTATTATTATTTATTATAAAATAAACATGATAAATGCCGGTTTGTAAAAGTTTCTCTAAGAATAACATGGAATACTCATTTGAAAATGCTTTTTAAGTAATTAATTGTTTTCGAAGAACTTGATTCCCTTTATGAGATCTATATAAATTTGTAAACTCCGCTAATTCGTGCTTTTCATCTTTATAATTTTTTTTTATTATTATTATTAGTATTATCTAATTATGAAATATCTTATTGCTTTTAAATTGAACAGGTGGATGTGGAGGTGTGTGAAGATTCCATATGTCTTTTGGTGTCTGATTTCAATAACCGTTGGGTGGACGGTTTATGCTTCGTTAAATGTCTTTTGTGTATTTGGCTTATCCTTTTCCCCTCTATTTTATTATATGCTGTAAAGGTAGAATATTAGTTTTTTGAGTAGAGACTTATGATGACGGGCATCAATTGTCATTTATCTTACAACTTTGTTATTTTAATCTGATTGCGTTGTTCTTGCTCCAAATCGTCTGAGTGGAGGGCATGGTTTGTAATTGTAAGTTCTCCCTGTCGGCTGTCACTCCTGGGCCAACCACGTATTATTTGATATCGTATTATATCATTTTAACCGTTAGATGTGACAAACTTATCTTCTTGGTGGGATATTTCTAGAGAGCTTTTATTTCTTGAAGTGGCCTTTTATGTATATATATATATATATATATATATATATCCTTAGGATCGGAACTTTAAGCCGCCGCCTTAACTGTCAAGCAATAATGCAATATCATATGAGCTGCCCCAGCTGGCCATGTTAGCGTAGGCTTAGTTATCCTCGAGAAGACACCATGACAACGATGTTTTTGGACAGAGAGCTGAAAGAGCAGAATAGAACAAGAAGGAAGGAAGATGCCATGCACCTCATCTAAAGCACTTTTTTAGACATGCATTTGGTCTTTCCTTCCTTTAGTACCTACCAGCCCTCAACCTTCAATAATTTCTGCCGCTGGCCAACGGCCTCAATCTATTTATTAGGTATCACCATATGTCATCATTCATCAAAGTAAAATTACCAATTCAAGTCTGGTTCTTCATTTTGCTCAGACTTCCAAGATGAGAGCAAATGCAGTATTTATATGGTCTTAGAGCATTCACAATAACCTTTTCAAAATTTCTCTAAATTTAAAGAAAAGCTACAAGTAGAGTTCATTTATTTATTTATTTATTTTTTTTTGGATGAATTAAGGAATTCATTGTCCTGACACAAACTGTGTTGGAAAGTTAAAATTTATTGGAGCCTCAGCCCCCGGTAATAAGCAAATTCAGTATGGTTCCGATGAGATCAGTATACTTTTCATATTACAGATCAGATATGGTTAGATATTGCGTACCTAAAAAGGGATAACCTCAAAATATCAATATTCGAAATTGACATGGGACAGAATATCTAACCATATCTAATCTATATTATTATATGAAAAGCGAACTAGGCAAAGCTCCAAGGACACAAAAAGGAATAAAAGCAGGCACACATAGGAGCATATCATTCTAACTTTGGCACTAAGAAATCATCATCACCCACTAAACAAAAAATAATTGTCAGGATTGCATCCCGTGCCCCGTGCAGACAGGGTCTTGTATACAGAAGATGCAACCTGGGAGTGCCACATCAGTCTTTGGCAGGTTGCATCCTGTTTCTATGCACACAGGATACAAGTCAATACATATGACTAATCTTTTCTACAATGGCCCATGGGCAGTATGATATCGACATCATCGACATTCGACAATAACAAAAAGCGAAGGTAACAAGCAACCAAGCATTAGTTTCTATCAATTTGAGAAATAAAAGAGCTTACCACCACTCCCCACGTACCCCACCCCTTCAAATAAGTGCATATTAAATTCTACAAAAAGAGAGAGAAAACTGAAGCTTCCAGTTCTTAAGTGTTGCCTCACCTTACATCAACCTATGCACAACCAATATGCCAGCATTCATGCTTACGTGCTTTAGCCCATACTAGCGCGCACACAGATGCATTTCTGATTTCTCAAAGCAGATATTCAATCAAATCCTCTCTGGAACTCCAATTTTTCTCTCATCCTTTGAACTGCCATTCCCTACGGCACATGGGGCAATGTGCTTGAGAGGTCTGTGAATTCACCCATTTTAAGATGCAATGAAGATGGAATGCATGATTGCATACACCCCAAACTGCAAGATCAAAGAAGTTAAAACATTATTTCCTGCAGTAAGATTTTTCCAACTACTACAAAAAGATTCAATTATTTCTTTTTCCTAAGAGGCGCAAAAAGATCGGCCACCAAAGCAAACAGGAAGACGTGATTGTGATTCTCTACCTCTTAACATATTGTAAATTCACTCCTTATTGTGTATGAGCAATAAATATGTTAAAAATTCACATAACATGAACTACAGGGATTTCTTTTTTTTTTTTTTTTTTTTTTTTCTTTTTTTATAATAAGTATATCAAGGACAGGTAATTAAAAATAGAAAATAATTGCATCCATCTATTCACGCCTATCTGACCTTCCACAGACATTAAGCAAATTGTATATTGCAGGCATGCAAATATACCATGAACAAGTTTAAAAAAAGAAGTAATACATACATATACTGGTTTTACTTCATCATATTCTTTGTGTTAGGGGAGCATTTTGATAGAAATGATAGAAAATACAAACAAAATTCTCAGCCTCAATTTGAATCAATCTATTAATAAGATGACATATATATGCCTTTGATTTTTTTGTCTCCATCAATCCTTGACATAATTTTGCACTAGAAGACAAATTTTGTAATTTTGGACGATTAAGCACATCAAGTTCAGAATGCTTCAACTGAAATTTCAATTGCTAAAAATATATTTTATGAGTATACAAATAAGATCCACCAAGAAACACTCACAAAGAAAAAAAAAATTGTAGTGTCAAAGCTAGGTGGACGATTTTTGGGATGGCTATTTACTAACTACTTCAAAACTTCTCCCTACTTACATAAACAAAATGAGAATTTTTTTCTAAACTTTTGTACCGATCTACATGTGGCTCTGCCACTGCTTCTCTGTGTTGGATGCAATTTGAATGATTCAATCAAAGACCAAAACCAATGTTTCTGTAACAGCCAAGAATACAAAAAGAAGCAGGCGTGGTAGAAGGTGGCTTCAAGCTACTTTCAGGAAATTTATCTCAAATTATAGGTGTGTAACAGCCAAGAATACAAAAAGAAGCAGGCATGGTAGAAGGTGGCTTCAAGCTACTTTCTGGAAATTTATTTAATAATCTCAAATTATAGGCCAACACCGAGAAGCTCATTTGAAGAGTTCCTTAAACTTTGGGATCTCAACAGCAGTAGAAATAGTCGCAAAATAGTAAGATGTGAAAAGAAAGTAGAAGGTTATCAAATAAGTAATGTTACTTACTTAGTGGGCAATTATCCCCAGGGAGCTTACAATCAGGACAACAACCATCAAAAGCCATCCTACAAATCCCACATGTTTCATCCTGGGCATCCCAAGTCCAAGAAGCAACAGAGTGCCAGCTATCATTAAACAAAGGACAAGAATTATGGCTCTGCAGAAACACAGTATGAAACATCCTAATTCAATGTTTACGGTGATAGATGAGCTAAAAGAGTTGTAAAACATGAACCACCCATATCAAGCGATTAATTACAATTTAATCAACAAAATCAATAATAATAAAAGAGATAAAGAGAACATACTCTGTTTAAGAGCCCAGCAAATATTCGCAGAGAGAATTGAATCAAGGGAAAACTGTTTCCACAAATAGGCAACATATGTTACATCACCAACAAATGAACTTTAAGTTTATGTCACTAAAGTGAAAATCAATGTAATATCAGATATTCAGATCCCTTCTAAATAGAATTTAGAGAAGTTCCAATATAAAGCATGGGAAAATGGGATTGTCCTATTACTATCAAAATACTTGCTTGCTTGTTAGAGGGACAAGGAGAGGACTGGAGAGGTCTCCAGCTAATGGCCAGGATGGCCCTAGGAAAAATCCTAGGGCCATCCTCATGCCATGTGTCCCATCCATTTATATATAATAAAATATTATTTTTTATTTTAAAAATAAATAAAAACTAAAATAATATAATTTTTTTTTTTTTTTTTTTATAGGGCCCTTGGGGGTGACCGGACCACCCCCAAGGGCCACCGTTTGGCCTGGGGTGGCCGCTTGGGGCACATGGCAGCATGATGGCCCTAGGATATTTCCTGGGGCCATCTTGGCCCTTAACTGGAGACCTCTCCAGTCCAACAGGACTGGAGAGGAGCTGGATCCTTGTTAGAGCCATCAAAACAAACAGGAAAAATGGGTATTATTGTGAATGATTTCTCTTCACTGTTAAACAATAAAATGAAGAAACATTCCTAATTTTATCCAGTCTTAAATATACAAGGATCAATGGGAATTTTCAATATGATCATTATTCACTTGACCAGAAAAGCTTATAATGTCTGGAATTCATAGTGAATAAATTTGAACTTCATATGCACAAGTGAAATATAAGCCAGGGAAATTTAATAATAATTGAAGCCCATCAAATTTCTACCATAAATGATGCAGAGAATTCATATAAGCCCAGCAGACAATCAAGGAAAACATATAAGATAATAATGATTAATAGCTATATGTTTACAGTGTATGTGTATATATATATCCAACAGAGCCGCAATATCGTGAAAAGGATACGTAAGAGCTTGACTTTCATCCTCTTCTCCTGCAAACCAAAACGTTTTCTCTGAGCAAATCATATGCAGAATATAATCACATAGTGATACTTCACTGAAGTATAGTAACACAGATATGAAACATTTTCTGAGGAACACACAAAAGGTGATCGAAAGGGAAAATGTAACAGTACCCACATTGTCAATCATTTGTGCAATTTGCAGTCAATAGATTAAATGGGGGATAATGATGTTATGGGAAACATTGCAAATCAAAACACCATCTCCCAGCTGATAAAATGTAGGAACGAAAGAGAAATCAGAATCTAGAAACCGGGTATTTATCATTTGGGGAAATAATGCAATAGAACACGTATAGATTCAAGCTTTTGATTCATTTTGTTTCTTTCATTTTCTTAGTAAACAGACAGAGGAAAAAAGAAATATAACAATTTCTTAGAAAAAAAGGAAGAAACAGAAACCCGCCTTTCTATCCTTGAAGCCACAAATTCTAGTAGCAAAGTAGTGAGGATTTGAAATGAAGGGTTTTGGGTTTATGCATTCCACTTTCTGTTTTTTGAAGGCCTTTGAGCTCTGAGGTGATAATCTATACACCATCCTTTTATCTGTTCCCTATCCATCTTTGCTGACGTGGCATGGTCTAGTCAACCACGGCATATCAAATACCTTTTTATAAAAAACAAAAAAAAAATCAAACGAAAATTTCCCCCATCTTCAAGGCTGCTCCCTCTCCTCCATCCCCCATAAATCGACTAGACGAGTCAACGGATCAGCCACACAACGGACATTGAGCTGCATGCAACGTCAAGTCACAGACCATTGTACACAGGTGAGCTTTGGGCGACGCCAAATCATGGACAGAAAGCACCATGCAATGCTGGGTCACGATCATACGCCACGAGCCCAAAAGAATTGTACACCACCGAAGAACTACCACCACTATACAGAGGTAACTTTTCTCTCTTTTTTTCTTTGATAGTGTGACCGTAGATATGGCTTTTCCTTGTTTTCTATTTATTTTTGGTTTGTGGGTTGTTTGTTTTTTCTAGCTATTTCCTCTAGTGTTTGTGGGCTGTTTGTTTTTTTTGGGGGGTTTTCATCTCTCTCTCTCTCTCTCTCTCTCTTACAGGCACTTCTAAGCGACCATATCCATAAAATATCTTCACATCTTTTCTTCCTCTAATGGATATTCAAAACTTCATAAAACATATGTAAAGTAATTTCTCGGCTGAAAATGGTAGGTTTACCAACTTATTTAATTAGCAGAATTTATCCACAGTTCCTTGGCATATCACCCCAATTTGGATTGTACATCAATCTTCAATTTTCATTAGATTCAAATGATCAGAACCCCTTCATTATGCAAAAGACTAAGCCTCAATCATATGTAAACCACTTTTTCTGACATGCTAACAATGAGCTGAGACTGAATAATCTCTCGCTCTCTCTACAAAAGAACTGCTTTCAATTCAAACAGCATATGTTACAGGATAAAGAAAAACAGAAGACAAGATATATTTTCTGCGAATGCACAAAGATACAAAGTCATTATCTATGAATTACATGAAATAGAACATGAAAACACCACAAATGCATAAAAAATAAAGGTTCAGAAAACCATAGCCAATTATAAAATCATGGTTGATCAGAGATGTTAATTGTTTCATTGGAACAAAAAACACGGACAAAGTAGAACCTGAAAGTCCATCCTCAATGAATTTCATATGATAGTGGAACTCATAGATTTCAAAGAAGTATGAAGAATCAGAATTGTATAGGTTCAAGTTGCCGTAAGTCATAGTTAGGACTCGGAAGTCCAATTAGGATGGTAGTTTGAGAGGACAAAGTGAAATTTACATTTTTTCTTTTTTCTTTTTTATCATTCACGCATGCGCACATCAAAACTGATCATAGTGGAATTGACTCTAATCCAATAGGTTCTTTATTTCTAGCACATGTTCGGTTTAAAATTTGTACAATGCAAAGCAAGCAGTGAGGCTCAATATGAGTTTAGTATCAACAAAACAAAAAATAAATCGAAAACAACAAGGGAAAGCCAGATCTGGGGTCACACTACTGGATGAAATCAATAGAGAGAGAGAGAGAGAGAGAGAAGTTACCACTGTTCGGTGGTGGTGGTTCGTCCCCAGCGGTCCTGTGGTGGTTCTTCGCCGGTGCACTCGATTCGGCGTTCCCCAAAGCTCGGCGGTGTACGGTGGTTCGTGATTCGGCGTCGCACGAAGCTCAGCGTCCGTTGGGTGGCTGATCTGTCGACTCGCCGGGTCGATTTTGGGGGATGGAGGAGAGGGAGGAGCACTCCAGTGAAGATGGGGGGAAAATTTTGAAGAAAAATTTCTTTGAAGTAGAATTGAAGAGAGGTTTGTTGCACAAAACCCCTATTTTATGCCCTCCAATAGAAAGATAACACGTCAACAAAAAACAAAAAAAGGCGTATGACGTAAAAACACTGGATCTCTACCTTCTTGTCAGTTGTCACTCATCGACCAATTAAAAAAAAAAAAAAAACCATCGTTAACCCAATCTCAATCATGCCTCCTAAGTCCTAACTCAACGAGCCTCTGACGAACACCATCTGCCACACCGCCGTCAATAGAACGCCGTCTCCCCCACACTGCCGAACCAGAACAGCAACATACCTCTATGAACCTTACAATTGCCCTATTATGCAGAAACAACCCATCTGCAGAAACTACAAAAAAAAATAAAAACTCACACAGTACAAGAAATTGTACAAGTTACCTCTACAGGAAACAACCCATTCTGCAGAATGAGGTAGAATTTTACAACTGCCCCATTCTGCAGAAACAACCCATCTTCAGGAACAATATGCTTTAACTTTTGGAAAGGAACAAATTGGAATGGATGATAAAAGACAAACATATAAATTACCATTATTCATGAGTAATCTGAAGCTGTAAAAAAACTGAGAAGAGATGCACGGGTTCCTGCTTCGCCGCTGACGACGCCGGTGTGGGAGACGGAGGCGGAGGGTGGCATTGGCGTGGGCGGAGGCGCGTGGGCGATGGCTAGTTCTGTAGACGTGATGGAGAATAGAACGATGGTTTATTTTTTAGAAATGCTATAACGCAATAAAAAATCCTTTTTAGTGTCAAGAATTCATAAGCCCGATAACTATAGCTATGTTTGGCAAGAGTCAGGCTTCGCAATTCTTCCGGCTACAGTAGCAACTGACACATGGTAGCAGAAACTGATTTTTTTATCTTAAATTTTTTTTTTAAATCAAAATTAAAAAAAGAAGAAAAAAAAAAAAAAAAAAGGAGGAGAATGCTGGGGTGGTGGGTTTGTCTCCGGTATCTTTGGCCGCGGGTTGTGTCGGACGACCCCTACGTCGGGGGGTCCACGAGGCAGCCACGCTAATGACTGGTCCGGCCACCCCATTTTGGCCAAGCCATCCCAGCGTTCTCCTCCTCTTTTTTTTTTTTTTTCTTTTTTTTTTTTTTTAATATTTTGATTTTTTTTTTAAAAAAATATATATATTAAGATTAAAAAAATCAATTTCTGCTGCCAAGTGTCAGTTGGCACTGTAGCTAGAACAGTGCTGTTCCAGCTACAGTGCCGGGCTTGGCTCTTGCCAAACATAGCTTACGTGGCCTCATCACTAATGGATTTGTGACTTTTTGTCACGTAAGACTTCTATTTGGTTTCTTTTGACGTGTTACTTTCTTATACGAGGACACAAAAGAGAAGTTTTGTACAAGTTGCTCTGGAGTAGTAATGCTAGGAACCGGGATAAATCATAAAATCCGGAATAAATCTGGCATGGCTGAGCTAGCTCATTTATTATATTGAAAAAAAATAGGTTAAATATTTTTTTGCACCATATAGTTTAGCAACCTTAACGAAGTCAAATGAATTTTAGTAGGTGGATGCTATATGTATGCATTATTTCATGTACTACACTCTCATTTTACTTTTATTTTTATTGAAGTGACATAGCAATAACATTAGTCTTATTTTACCCTCAATATCAATTTATCAAACACAACCAAATATTGGAATTGTACAAAAAAAAAAGCTTCATAAGAGAGAGATGAATCATAGAGGACTGAGGAGTGGACTCTATTATCTATTAATCTATCACTGATTTAAAATTATGATGGACAATAGGGGCATTTCAATGTTAGTTTTTTTTTTTTTTTTAGTTTTGATGGCACTATTATTGTTTAGATGCATTTAGATCATGATCTGTCTGTCCCCATTAGCACGCTTCAATGTGCATATCCTTGTATCAATACTTTATTAAGTAAAAGTTAACAGTTTCAAATTTCAATGTATGAATCAGCCTCTGTAAAGCTGTGGTTTTGATTTACTGTTGGTGTCATCCTAATTACCAACTCACCCTAGTAAATATTTTCATTCACATTATGACAAGGTTATCCTTAGCCCAGATTACGTATAAAATCCTATTAATTAAAAACACACTTCAATTGCAAATATTGTTGTGAGCACCCCTTTTTGTATCATAATTCATATAGACAACAAAAATCCCTTCCCATATCCCAACTAGTACCCTGGTTTCTCCGTGCTCAAACTTATTGAATTGGGGTGCTCAGATCAGTGCCACCCAATATAATTAATACCTCCAACGAGGATATACATCTCCACAATCTTCTTGAATTAATTTAGTATCCCTTACAGATGTATATATATAGAGAGAGGCTATATATAGCATAGCTGTTTGGGGGCGAGAATACTCAAAGGAGTTGCAATTTCCATATTGTTTTCTTATTACTTGTTATTCTATACTAAAAGAGCCATGACTAGAAAGAAGGTGAAGCTTGCGTACATCACTAATGATTCTGCAAGAAAATCAACATTTAAGAAAAGGAAGAGGGGCCTGTTGAAAAAGGTGAGTGAGCTTAGCACTCTATGTGGGATTGAAGCTTGTGCTATTATTTATAGCCCTTATGATTCTGAGCCCCAAGTTTGGCCTTCTCCTTTGGGCGTACAACGTGTGCTTGCGCGGTTCAAGGAGATGCCTGAATTGGAGCAGAGCAAGAAGATGGTGAACCAAGAGAGTTTCCTGCGGCAAAGGATTGCCAAAGCCAACGAGCAGCTCAAGAAACAGCGAAAGGACAACCGGGAGAAGGAGATGACACAAGTCATGTTCCACAGCCTCATGAGTACTGCGACTGGAAAAGGGCTGCAGAATTTGAGCATCATGGATTTGAATGATCTCGGGTGGTTGATCGACCAAAACTTGAAGGAAATTTACATCAGGGTTGACAAACTCAACAAAGAGCCTCTAAACCCACCACCACCACCACCACCAACTGATGATCATGGATTAATGCCGAGGACTAGTAGTAGTGTAGACAATCATGTGCAACCTGATCATCATCAGATGAATATGGAAACCATGCACAGGCAGCGTTGGTTCATGGATTTGATGAACCCACAAGAGCACATGGGATTTGTTGGGGATGAGATGATGCTGCCTTTTGCAGATTACAACCACAATGCTCTTTGGTCCACTGCCTTCTTTCCTTGAAACAATCTGTATTAATTTGCTTCTGTTCTATTTATTAAGTGAAATGAAAGAGGAGCTAGCCAATTTCACCCCTAAATTTTAAAAGAATATATGATACCACGTTATTTAAATATTTTAAAATTACTTGATAATATATTTATCATATGACAGCATTTATACCGTTAAATGAAACAAAATAAAATCTTAACTATGAAATGATTCATTTCAATTTCGCTTGAAATGGAAAGGATACTATTTCTACATGTATTTATGGTTTAGCTCGTGTACATAAATAACCATTCCAGGGTTATTGGTCATGTTCATGATATTCACAATCAAATGTTGATTCTTTGATTTTGGAATTGGTCCTGGATACACTTTGCACTTATGCATGTCAGAATTCTAGATTACAAGCAATTTGAATGACCGACTAAAGGAATTCCTCATCAATGGTTTAGACACAATTTTTTTTTTTTTAATGGAAAATGTTCTTCTACTATAATTTTCTTACAAACTACTCATGTAACAGTAAATATAATTATTTAGTAGCTAATTAGGTAAACGTCAAGTGAATTGTCGCTTCAGTTTACAATGAATTTATAATAGAACCTATAATAAAATAAAACAAAACAAGATTGCACTTAACAATTTTCTTCCTACTTTCTCTGTGGTCGTTAATTTTGTTTTTAGATGAATGAAATTTGTATTAACAACAAATTCGCAAAAAAAAAAAAAAAAAAAAAAACAACAAACAAGAATGAAAGAATGGGAATGTATATCCCCAAGAGGTAACTCAATCGGCTGGGATCACACTTAATGAAGTGAAGGTCACTAGTTCGAATCCCCCTCTCCCCCTCTTGTGCGGACATATTAAAAAAAATAAATAAATAAATAAAAAATAATGGGAATGTCAAGTGAATTATCAAAATTTTGAATTAAATTGAAAATATTATAGCCTTAATTGGGACATAAACAGCTTTGGAGTTAGAAATTTGCTTGTGTAGGTGTGAATTTATTTAGAGATATCAAGAGGATTTCGTGTAATAATATGAATTTAATTAGATGTTGACAATATATAGTTCTCTGATTATGAAGCAGATCAGTTAATTAATAGTATCCGATGCATGCTGTAATTGGCAATTATATGTACCCAACAGAATGATGATATATAGGAGTAGGATACTCTTGAATTTGGTTAATTTTAATCATGGCCATAATTAATATGAAGGATTGCGAAATATGAAGATCTTTTTAATTAAGGTATTCATTTCATGAGTTTATAGCATTTTTTTGGTAAGATTTAATTTTTTTCCTAGAAAAGCAAGATTCTTGATTTCATCATATATAGTTGTAATATTCTTGTATTTATCGAACTCGTAAAGAACTAATTAAAATTTAGGTACAAACTTATTGAGTGTTCCAAACCGACGTAATTTATTGCTATTGAAAACTTGATTTTATCTTATATTAAAAAAATACAGAATTCATAGTTTGGCCAAATAGGAATGACAGCATGGTGTTGTACAGTGGTAAATGTTGGTTGTTATCTTCAGCTAAACCCTCCCTTGCTTGCTTGCTCCTGGTGTGGGCTGCTGTGTCTCTGCGAAATCACAATCGGATTATAAAAAGGAAAGGCATAGAAACTTATCCCTTCAATATTGTTGGATAAGGACTAAAGTGTAAAGTCTAAAGTTTAAAGCAGTAAACAGTAGGTATAAATATGATATGAATCGAAACAAACCAAATCACTCAAGAGTAGCTTGGGTGGGGCATGGGGCCCAAACCCCATGATGGAATGCATGCCATTCTCGGAGGACACATTAATGACGGGAATGAAAGCAGGTTTGACCATTTTTCACTTTCGGTGTGGAGTTGAATATTTTGCAATTCACAGCCATTAGATGAGGGCAGCTTTGATTAGACAGAGACAAGCATGGGCCTAGTGTAGTGTGGATTTGTGAACTCTGGATAAACCACCTTATATTCTTTCTTTGCTCATCCATATATCCTCATTCCTCATCGACATTTTTCATCATACATCTCCAACCAATAAGCCACAACCGGATCTTTGTCTAATTTGTCTTCAATTAAATATGTGTTTTTTTGTTTTCCCACTTTTTTGGAACACATTATTTTTTTCCTCTCTTGTTTTATATATATATATATATATATATTGACGGGATACTCTATAATTAGTGAAATGATCATGATCAAAATGATATGGTTAAGAAACCAATTGCTAACTAATTATTTTACTAATTATAAATTGTCATATTAATTTGTAAGGAATTTTGTAGTAAAATTTTTTAATAGCCCCAAGCCCCTAACAACACTTTATTCGTTATGGTTAAACTCTTATGAGTATATCATTTAAGTTTTCAAAGCGCCATTTTTTATTAAGATTTTTTTTTTTTTTTTTTTGTATCTAACTATACGATATCATATATATATACCGTTGAATTTATAAAATAAATATTGGTTGTAAAATAAATCCTCTCTACTTTACTTTCAGATATGGAGATGAGTCATTGAAGTGATAGTAAATCTTTCAAAATTAAGGTTTCAAATTCACACATATTATTTTAGATATTTAACGTATTGATTAAGGAACACTTGTGCGGAATAGCACTTAGGAAAAGCAACAAAGTGAGCCTAAGGATGCGCACTTTAGCCAAGCTACACAATTGAAAATTGTTCCTACTGTTGTACACTTTTATCTTACTATTAGTTTAGTGCTTAGAACCCCATTAATTACGACATGTTGATGTTTATTGAAAAGACCATTCTGTTTCTATATACAAAAAAGTCATAGGCTGAGGCGTGGTCTTTTTGTTTTGTTTTACCCACATGCAGCCCAAACTTTGCTTAGCTATTAATTTGCTTTAGACTTGAATTCTCAAACTTTGCTTCGCTATTAATCTCATCTCAAAGCAGGAAAATAATAATGTATGTTTGAGCCACGAGTTGGGGTCAGGCACGCCGATACATGCCAAACTTTAAAGTAAAAAACAAACACATATATTAGTATCTTAATTAGTGTCACTAATCAAAGCGAATCAAAGTTAACCCCAGTCCTAGAGAAGTTGAAAAAGAAAAAAACAAAAAAAAAGAAAAGAAAAGAAAAAAGAGAGCTGGTAGGCTAGGCCCACTTTCACCTAAAGAGAAAAAGTAAATAAATAAGAGCGGAAAGAGGACTGGGAGGCGAGAACCCAGTAAGTAATAATCAGAATACCACAATAATGTGAACCACTTGGTCCATGTTAATTAATGATTAACCCAAGGTGGGAAATCTTTTAGAATCTGGGCATACATTTTTCTTTTAGCTCTGCATAACATCATTAATGCCAAGTGTTGTTGTCGAGTATAATGCCCAATTGAATTAAACTTGAAATTGAAGTTATAATTTAATCTAAAGGCCATGGAACACAAACCCCAAGTAAAACAAAGAAGCAAAGTGCCCGGAATGTTGGCCTAAGCAGAGCAAACCACCAACATATTTAATGCAGCAGAAGTCGGCATTTTCCACACCGAGACACCACGAGGGGGAATTGGTCTCCCACTAGCTTACATTAGCAAACACTAGAACTCCCAAGTATGTAAAGTGCATTATTATTCAATGCAGCAGTTCCGGGAAATAGAATTTTTCCACCACTTGTGGTTTGTATTTATATACTCGTACTACATATATTTTAGCTCACTGCCAGACAAAATTGCACGATGCAGCTCTTCACTAAACAGACCCACCGAAGTCTCAACCTACCCTACCACACACGCAAGGAGAGAGAGAGAGAGACAGAGAGTAAACAGGAAAAGCATTACAGAACAGTATGGAAACATTACTGATTACACCGTTGAGAAAATGAAAAATAGAGCTGCACTATTTCACTGATGCCTCGTGTTTGAATTGTTTTATACATTGTTGATTGTTAAGAAATTAAAATATAGATAATCAACCCCCGAAAGAAAAAAGAAACTTCAAAAAAAAAAAAATTGGTTAAGAGAGAAAAAAAAAAAAAAAAAGAAAAAGAAAAACCCCTCCACCGATTAGTAAAAGAGAATACCCCAAAAGAAAAACCCATTAGAAGAGAAATACAAAAGGACTATAGCCCAAACCTCATATATCTATATATATTTATTTATATTCATATATAAAAACATACCTGAAAATCTCAATCTGTTTGTGCTCAATCATCCCAAATACACCTCGAAAGATATACGGTTTAAGGGAGCTCAATAATCAGGCATAAGCTGACTAATTTTGCCTTCCTCGAGAGCAATCTTGCGCTCAGTAACTTTGAGCCAAATACACACCCCTGTAAAACTGAGCACCAGGCTGGCGAATCCACTGCCCAATCCGATCCCAACAATGGCCATAACCGACAACCCTTTGTTCTTGAAAGGCGGCAAAGGGTAGCCATAGAGATCCTTGTTTCCTTGAAAGGAGCTGGCATTGAATCTCGGTAAATTGACGCTCCGGTTCGCCAGCGAGGAGGGTATGGGACCGGAGAGGCGGTTATTGGAAACATCAAAAGCGGAGAGGCGAACGAGAAGACCGAGTTGTTGGGGAATAAGGCCGGAGAGCAAGTTGTCGTGAAGGTCGATGACATTGAGGTAAGCGCACAATGTGAGTTGGGGGGGGATCTGGCCGGTGAGATGGTTAGAGGAGAGGTTGAGGACGGCGAGGTTGACGAGGTACTGGAGGTCGGAGGGGATGGGGCCGGTGAGGAAGTTGGAGGAGAGGTCGAGGGTCTGGAGGTTGGTGCAGTTGGAGAGGAAGGGGGAGAGAGAGCCGCGGAGAAAGAGATTGGTGAGGGAGAGCTTGTAGATGCGCCCATTGTTGCAGGTGGCGCCTTGCAGGTAGGAAGTGAATCCGGAGCATGGGTTGGCGAAGGTGGACTTGGTCCAGTTCTGGAGCAACTTGGCCGGGTCCTCCAGGGACTCGCTCAGGTGGGTCAGGCACAGCTCGTCGCTCGGATCTGACAAACAACCCGGGAGGAGAAGAGGAAGGAGAAGGAGGTGAGTCCAGAGGCCCATCATCTTCTAATTTTCTCCTTCTTCTTCTTCTTCTTCTTCTTTTGGCTTTCGGGTTCTCTCCTTCTGCGGAAGAGTAGAGACGGACTGTTGGGAGTAGCTGAGAGAGAGAGAAAGGGGGAGGGGGACGGGAGACGGTCTACTGCATATTTCTTTCTTTCTTTCAACAAATATTGTTTTTATGTTAATGTGACGTGGAACCGTGGGGTGGGAGGGAGGACGAAGAAGCTAAAGAAGTCATTTTGACACGAGTGGAGAGAGAGGGTGGGGCCTTTCTGCTGGTGGGGGCGGTGACCTGCACACATGAGGCGTAAGATAGCGACCATACGGAAAGGGCGTTTTGGTCACTCTCTCGGAGGATAGCTTCAATTCCATTTCTAGGGAACCAGCGGGCATTGTTGTCCCACAGTCCCACTGCGACTGCCATTCTTTCTTTCCTTCCTACCTTCATTCATGCGTTCGAGGAAAGGGGATTTTGTTATGTTAAACAAACCACCCTCTCCGCCTCCGGTGTTTCCGTGACGATCAATTTTTTTTGTTTTTGACGGCCAATATAGTGCAAAGCACTACTCTATCCCTATGTTAACATTTTCTTTCTGTACTCTAAAAGGTATTATAGAACTTGTAAAATTGGCCTAATCAGACCATTCAATTAAAAATATACATTTCAAATTGTTTGTGCAGTCGATCGTATGCGGATGGTTATGCCAAGAGGGTGACAAGGAAAAAACGTGTAGACCTTAGAATATATATATATATAACTTTTACTTGTAGTTGAAGGAAATTCTTGGAGTTAGTGGACCTATGGTTTCCCTGATAATTAGTATTTTTTTTTATTATGACTGCAAGGGAAAGAAGAGTGAAAGAAGATTCAAATCAATGATTTCTGTTTTATAATGTGTGATTTTCAACCGATTAATCTCCTCTTATATCATATCAAATAAATCGTGAAATAATATTTGAAAAAACTTAAGGTGACAATACTCATTTCTTTTTTATCTCTCATTCCATCTTTGCCCTTCTACTTAATCTCGCTGCGTTTGCCATTACTCACCGCAATAATAGCTTATTAGGTATTATAGATTGACTCAACACCAAGACGACTTTGAAAGAAATTAAAGGCGAGAGAAAAATATGCTGGACATCATTAATTTGTTCGTGCTTGTGAGTTTTCAAAGTGAATTCATCAATATTTCTTCATTTGAACATATACGACAACGACATGCATTGAATTAAGTATTGGGAATGTCTAATATGTGTGTACAATGATTAATATTACCAGGGGATTATGGTCTTGCGTTGCCAAAACGCCATCCTATTTGGAATGCGATTGACCAAATTAAACCTAATTATTTGGGGTCACTAACATTCTTTTTTTTTTTTTTTTTTTTTGAGATGAGGTCATTGACATTCTACTTATGAAACAAGTCTAGTAAATAATTTAACAAATGCAAATTAATCCCTAAAGCTTCATTCGATCATCAACACATTTGTCCATGTATAAACTTATCTCTTTTTTTTTTTTTTTTTTTTTTTTTTTTTTTTATCAACAAAATATTTGTACTTGATTTTGGCACCAATTGACACCGAAGCAGGCCCCTTAACTCCGTACACTGCTTGCGAAGCAAAGATGAATAATTGAATTGAATTATATCACATGGCTTCCTGCAGTGCTAAGGTCGCAAAGTCCCTATTACCAAAAGACCTCCTTTTTGGGCGTGTCATCGAAATCCCATTTCATTTTAATATTCTTTAATTTGGCATGTCTATCCGTTAACGTCCAAGTTGGCGTGCTCGGAGCAGGATTGATTTTGTTTTAATCATCCTCAAATGGGATTACATATGGCAAGAATTGGAAGATTATTCGAGAATGGAAAAGTGACCGAGAGAAAACAACATTTGGTGTGGTGGGGTTTGTCCTAATTATCATTGATTGCTTTTCATTCCTTCTAAGATAGCAGTCAAACTCGGAGACTAATTATAAACCTAAGAAAAAGAAAAGCTTCCCATCTAATCTATCATCACTTTTGTTTAAGCAAGAATATTTTTATATCTTTTAGCTAGCGTAAATTGTATTTACTCCTCAACCCACTTCAAAAAATAACACAAGTGACAAAAATGAAGATGGTCTAAATGGGCCAGAATGAGCTTTTCAAATATCTGTGGAGACTTGGACTGAAGTTGCCGGAATGGAATTAGGAATAGGAATAGTGGAGGGGTTGTTGGTGCAAATTGTGGTCGGAAGTGAAAATAATAAAATAATAAAATTTTTATTTTTTTAAGCAGTATATAGCATAGAGTGGTCCCATCAACCCAGTGTTCCTTTGGCTGCCTCGGCTCAAGTAAACAAGGGAGACAATATGAATGGCTGCACACCAACATAGTGTTGGGATGTGATTCAAGCTCTACATGGAGCAACCGAAAGCGAAGGATGTGGAGTGGACTAAAGTCTAAAGGGCCCATAATAAGTATTTTTGAGGCTCTCTAGGCTTATGGCTTTTCCACCAGTCAGTTCCGAAATAGCAGCCAGCCCAAATCCGGTCCCTCAGACAACTTAATATCTTTGCTTTGGTTGATAGCACCTTTGTCCAAACTCATCACTTCACAACAAACCTTCTAGCTCTAGTTAGCTATGTACCAGACAATTTTATATATTGTAATCCGTGTGTGTGTGTGTGTGTGTGAGAGAGAGAGAGAGAGATGGACGTGACTTGAGTTTCATTGACCCTTCATTTGGGGCTACTTGGGTAAAATACTACTTCGTTATATATGATGGATGGGTAAGCACAATAATTTGAGGATGTGGGTTCCAACTCGCTTTTGCAAGACAATTTGACATGTATTCGTTTTCACTTAAATTAGTACTACCTAGCTACCTTTATCAACACCTTTATTAAAATAATTAATAGTGTTGATAATTGTAAGAGTTGTCTCACAATGCATCTTAACTGAGTAGTAGACGAACAATTCAAAATTTATTTGGATATGCAAGTTTTATATGAGCTCTCTCACAGTGTATCTCAAGCAGTATTCTCATTAAAATAAATAAAATTATGGTCTTCCACCATTGATATATTCCAAGTAGGTAGCTAGTACTGATCTATATTTGAAAACAAATTTATATTGATTTGATGAGATTGAATGATTCCGGCCAATTTGTAATCAATAATTTGAGTAAAGGTGCATAGATGCAACCATTATGGAGTGGGTCCTGAACAACAATATGAAACTTGTGTAGATACATATATGTAGCGTGGGGTGGGCCAATTTGGTGATGAGCTTAATTTGATGCGAACTTTCAGAATTTGTGTAGCGTTTGAAACGGACATGGTGGGATTATGCTCGACAACCCCCTTCTTTTTGGTCTATTTAGACGGTGATTTATAGACAAAGCTGAGACACACGTAACAATATTTTTTGAGTAATTCTAAGAGGCTTACTTGTGTCCTATTAAGAATGATGTGACTATTAAAATTATTATTAAACTTTTGATTGATTATTATTAAGTTTTGATCAAAAAATAATTTTAATAGTCACATCATCCTTAGTAATACACAAATAGGTTATAATTACTCACATTTTCTACATAAGCATGAGAGAATGTCCAAAAAGGCATTTCTCTTCTAGTGGTTGTCATTTAAGACATTTTGTGCTGCTTGTCTCTTTACTCCGATCGATAAGGATTTGCTGGCCGGGTACGTAATAAATATTAAAATACTTAAATGATTAATCATCACTCTTTTTAATCCCTACGTTTAATAATAATAATATTGCTTTACATATTACAACCAAAAAAGAAGAAGTAAGAATTGAAATATTTGAAATGTAGAAGAGTAGGATGCAATCCCTTAGAGTACTCCTCTCACTCTCAGCTCTCTAGGGGTCAGTTTGGCAACCGGGTTGTCCCAAACACTGTTCACCATTTGACCAGTTGACCATCAACTTTAAACTTTCAACTTCAAAATTTCATACGCTTTTGATCATATTGCCCCCCTGCGCTCCATCCTTCCTTCACTTCTTGAATTTTTTTTCTTGAAAATCCCCAAAGCACAGAATCAGGCGTCCCAAAGACCCAATAGTTGAATCCATCTTTGGGTGTATCAGAATGGTGGAAAGTTTGGGGCGTCTCATAAGAACTGTGCGGGTGGTTTATGAAAAATGGAAAATGAAATATATGAAACAGCTGAACCAAGAAGATGATAATGATGGTGCTGGTGAAGAAAAGCCAAAGAATACATTTTTCTTTGAGGGGTTGAAGATTTGAAGAGAAGGTAGAGAGAGTTGAAAAAGTTCAATATTTTTGTGTGACTAAGAAGTGAGGGATTGGTGTGTTGTTGGGCTCTGCCTCTGAGGCTTTGCGCTTTAGCTTCAACAACCAGACTCCAGGCAACCGTTTGGTGTAGGTGCCATACGTCTGAGAGAGTTGAAAACCAAAATAACGGTTATTCCAGCGAGGGTGAGCGACGCCGGTGTCCAGTGTCCGTTGGCCGAAGTGACAGAGAGGGTGAGCGAGGGAGAGAGAGCGGGAGAGGAAAAGGTTTTCTGACAGAGAGGGTGAGCGACTAAAAGAAAGCGTGTAGGAGAAGAGTTTATAGACAGGAAAAGAAAATAAATAGGTAAAAAGGTCATTTTAAAAACTGGGTTTGGAGGTCACGTGTTGGAAGGCACCAACCCCCATATTGAACAGTATCTAGGCGGGCAACAACCCAGTTGCCAAACGCCACCTAGAAGTACTCCTTTAGAGTATAGAGCCAATTTGGTGGCGTTTGCTAATAATTCAATATCTCTAGAGTCTTGGGTCACCATCTAGCGTGTGCAAGGTTAGGCCTGTTGGGTATCATACTATCAGATATGACCCACGGATCAGCCATGGGCCTATATGTCCACACGGATACATGGATTTTGTGGAGCTCATATTCCAAATTCTGGTGGTGCAATCCCAACTAATGATCATGTCAAGACAATTCTAGTTGCTTTCATTCCTCACCAACCCATTTAGAACCAGGCCTTTAAATACTAGTGGATGGATGTGGGTATATATGTACCAACCAAACATTAATTATTGAATACAATAATTTCTTTCAGCTTAATTTACCTCATATTCTAGCCTGGGAATATGCGAGGACTCTCATATTCCTGCTCAATCATCATCATATCTCTTTTTTTTTTACAGAAAAAATATTGATTGGTAAAGATGAACCGAAATAGCTAGATAAAATGTTTGTAGCATATATATATATATATATATATATAGTGTAAATAAATGGAAGTAATAAATAGGAATATGTAAAGTGTTTTTTCACATTACTTTGCTTGTAGCTTTCCCCCTCCCTCTTCCTTGTATTACTCGAGGAAAAAAAAAAAAAAAAAACTTGCTCGCCTAAGAGGGCCCCTAAATACTAGGTCCATGAACGTCTTCCAGATGTGGTGCTTGAGCCACTGCTCAAATGTTTAGTTTGGGCCAGAGCGATAATGTCAGAACACAAACTTCATCATTGGGTCATTTCCTTGCCCCGTGATCTTCTAACGAACTCAAAATCTTTTGGACTTGACGGCCCGTTTACTTTCAAGTGAAAATCTTGTGCGTGAAGTGTGAACTCTATGATTTGAACCTCTATATTTTATTGATTCCGAATTTAGATGCAGTGTAATAGGACTGTTCTTCACCTTTTTTATTTTTTTGGATGAATACCCATGTTGTTACCAGATCATGCTCTATAACCCATGTTATTAAGACATTAATTGTACTACTGTCACGGGAAAGTGTAACAAAATTTATGGTGAGGGTGATTTTGGGCCGGCCAGCTCGCTACCGCGATGCATTATAGCTGCTTGGGATGAATTCTATCTTTATTGTGTTATAACATCATGACAAACAGCTGAAAAGATTAGATATGAGAAAGGTGGTTTTTATATTTCGAAAATATCTGCAATTATTACATACGTCAAAGAGATGATAGTGGCTAGAAGGATGAGTTAGCAATGCTGTCCTGAAAAGACTACGAATGTCCTTAAACAGGATCATGTTTTGATTATCGATCTTCGTACTGTTAATTCAGAATCCAATCATGATTTAATCGTACCAAGAAGATATGATTATTAGTGCATGAAGATTGTAGATGGCAAGCCATGTGTGTGGGGGGGTGGGGGGGTGGGGGTGGAAAAAGGCAATGATGAACCAAGAGCCTTAGATTTTCTTTTCTTTATTTTTGTTGTCGATGTTGATTGAAGATTAGAGCGTAGCCAAGGGAGAAAGACAAGATGAATGAATAAAAGTCAAAAGGGTTTGTGATAGTCGGTGTTTGCAATTTAAATTTAAAGGTGTAAAAAAGATATGAGTTGGAGGAGCTTTTCAACAATGGAGAAATTTGGTTAAGGCAAATCACATCAAAAAGGGTAATTAATTAGAGAAAATGAGGATTGTGAAAGCTAGTGTCGCAAGTAAGCACGATCCAGGAAAGGTAGCACCGACCTTTAATGATTAATGCTTTTGAATAATGAGATGCATGCAATCCTGTTAGTTTTTACAGCTCAAGCACTAGTCATATATAATGAACCAAAATCTTTTTCCTACTGTATTTGCACCAACTTCCCTTCATATATATATATATTCGGTGATTGATCAGACACACTATAGCTAGACAACTTCTCCTGCTAAGGGTTAACTCACATAATGTTGCGTTTTTTTTTTGATATGACCCATTTAATTTTCAAGGAACTCCACTAAATCCGTACATCCTTTTGCAACTAAGGACAATTTTCTTTTAACTTGCACCATCATTTCCACGGGTAGACGGGGTAGTTGTGTTCCTTTTGACCTTACCATTCATGTCTTTTTTTTCGGCTTATTTCTTTTTCCTCTTCTCCTTTTTTTCCTTTTTTTCACATTCTATCTTCGAACTATTACTTTATTATCAACATCCTCTCCATACCTTGGATTGCATCAATGTTTTTCTCATACTACCAAAAAGCGGCAATTAAAGACTATTTTTTATCTTGGAAAAAGATAAAAATTAATGTTCTTTAACAATTTTTAAAAAGACAAAAATACCTATACAAATTTTGAAAAAAGAAAAATTTGAAGACCCATAGTACCTTTTTAAATTTTTTTATTAAAAATATTTTTGTTATCGTTGATAGTTTGGGATATTGACGCAATCTAAAATTTGAGAAGACATTGACAATTAGTGATAGAGTAATTGTGAGGCTAGTTTTTTTTTTTTTTTTTTTTTCTTCATGTGTGTCCTATCCTCAAAAGATCATTAATGCAGGAGATCTATCTATTACACGTGATTCAGGTCTATCTTAAGGGTGTGTTTGGCAAAAGACTTGAAAAAAGAAATAGAGTGAAACTGTAGCAGATTTAATTGATGTGAAAAAAAAAAAAAAAAATTGTTTTGTAGTGATTTTTTTATTTAAATAATAATAAAAAGTGATTGATGTGATGTAAAAAATAAGAATGTTTTGGTTGATTTTGAAAGGAATTTTTTGGGGTTTTGGGTTACACCATTGATTTGGATACTGCTCTTTAATTCATTTCACATATATAAACAAAGCATCCTGACCCAATTAAAGGAATCCAAATGACTTTAATACATACCGACAATGCTTTCATTTTCCTCAGCAGGCAGGGTGCTCTTGGGTCAAAATAGGTGTGCTGTGTGTGCCTTAGCCTAACTGGATCTCTAATAAGATTTCCCTTTTGATATCAAATCCTGAAGAGAGAGTTGTTTCTGAGTGTCCAAGTTGTAACGTTGTAAACTAGTGACAGTTGTGAGTTTGCATGTGCATCATAATTGCTTACATAACAAATTCACTCACAATCATTCTTTTCATTCAAAATGCATTGAATTTCACAAAAAGTTTGGTGCTTAGTTTATGAAAAATCTGCAGCTAACAACAATGTTAACAGGTGCTGGAGTTCATGATGGAGCGCTTGTGTCATCCTCATTTTCACTCAAATGCCATATATGGCTATTCATTTGTCATCATCGTCTACTTAATATTAAGCATAAAGGTCATGGTGGAGACTCTAACCACCTCATGCATGTTCCCGCCCTGCTCGTTGCTCCCTTCAAAATACCAATACAATAATGTGCTTTCATTTCAGCAGCAAGTGAAAAGAAGAAAGAATATTAGTGAAAAGAACAGTACTTGTGATGCAAAAGCATTTGCCAGCTAGCCCGTTGGCACCCACATTGACCAAATGTGCTATTAGTAGGCAAATCTTGTTGATGGATCCGACTCTCTTTTGCTCATTCTCTAAGACTGAGTGCCAACATGTTCTTTTTCAAATTGACCATATATGTTCCCCGTTCCACATTTTGTTCATGGTGTAGAAAAATGTACAAATGGGGCATCCCAAAACATCCAACTCATACCTAAACCGAGTTGAGAGATTTCGTGCAATAACACAGCTTCATGTGAGAGTCTATTTAAACCCCACTTGCCTAGGACCCCCACATGGTGGCACGGGTGTGAAACGAGCTGATCGCAACTCCCGTGTGAACACAGCCATGGTGGAGTTTGATTGGTCATAGAAGCCCATATTAGGACATGAGATTGCTTTTCTGCCTTTCATCATTAGTTTACAGTAAGAAAGGCCTTAATGGTTTCCATCAAGAGATACTTTCCACAAAATGCAGACAAAACCTAATAACAACGGGCCATGTCATAATAAATTAAACCACCAAAAGTCCCATACGAATGCATTTCCACCTCCAACTCCCTTTTCTTTGTACTGCGGGAATGGAATATCTGTCACCTTTTGCGAAAGCTTAGATAAGAAAGGGAACAAGCAATGATGATGTTATAAACGTGAAGAACCAGGATATGATTGATTGAAGTATGGGATTATATATGGTCAAAGGCTCAAAGCAAAATATCGCATCTCTGCGTTACTGAGACACAAACTGAGCGGGTTCTGTACTTAGTAGGATCAATAAAGCTGAATTTAATTATGGGGGTAGATCATCCATCCCATATTGCTATAATCATTCCACCACGAACTTAATCAAAGTCTCTATAAACCTTAATTTCCCTCCAACACCATTTTTTTTTTAAAGATCTTCATTACATAGACTACGAAAATTACTGAATATTTTAGAAATCTTGTTCGCAAAAAAGAAAAAGAAAAAGATAGGCCTCCATTAACCCCCCAATATCTCAAACTAAGATACCCCACATAAACCTCCCTCTGTCTCTCTCTCTCTCTCTCTCTCTCTCTCTCTGTTTCTCATGCAAAACATTCGCTAGTTTTATCAAAAGACAAAGTTATGTGTCTGTCCAAGCAGCAAAAACTGGCATGTGAGGCATGGAGAGTGCAGACCTCAGTTGAGGTGATGGGATCCAAGAGTTGACAGCACCAGTTGGACTAGTACTGAACAACTTGGAGGCTGACGGGGGCAATCCAAAAGGCACTGGTAAGCTTGTTTTATCCGGGCTGCCTTCTCTTGAGCTGCTCAAGCTAGTCACCAAAGACGACGCATTTGACAAATGAGTTCCCATCTTCACCGAATCTTCTACCTCTTGCTGAATCATATTGTCTGAAGCCACTGGAAAAAATTGGGTTCTGTAATTTTCCATTTTGGGTGTCTTGTGATGAAGCTCCTGGGAGGACTGATAGAGCGCCATTTTCCAATCTGATTCACATTCATCATTCTTCTTTTGGAGAATGGCTTCCCCGTTACCACTATCAGTAGAAGTAGAAGGGTTGTTCAAAGCCTTAATCGTGGATCCTGTCTCCTTATTTCTCTTAGCTAGTTCTCCAGCAAGAAGGGTACTGCTTGCCATGATACGTTCCACATCGTACCTTGTTATGTCAAAGTTTGTTACAGCACTTACGCCACGAAACTTAATAGCCGCTATGTCATACGCTTCAGCTGCTTCCTCTTGGGTACCTAAAATTTCAATTCAATGAGAACTTGAACGAGTGAGAACTACAGAGTCACAGGGTTCCAATCTATACCATTAAGATTAAAGTTGCTTTTTGTGTTTGTGTTTGTGTTTGTGTCTGTGTCTGTGTCTGTGAAAGAACAGAGCCTTATCAAAAGCAATTGGTCTCACTGACCATAAGTCCGGTTTCTAGTGGCTCATGATCAGCCTTATGGTGGCCGAAAAGACATGGGTTCAAAGAGCGGGTTTCAACATTCACAAAAGCACACCCTTTAATCTCTAGATTATAAATTAAATATGGTAACACAATTGCAGATTTTACTCGGACCATTCAGTAAAATGATCAAATATTTCATTGAGGAGACTCGAGTCAAGATTCAAGAGAACTCACTAAATGTCCCAAGATAAAGATCCTTGTTTCCCGCAACCCTTCCAATCCGAGCCTGCCATCGTCCATGTTGATGGTGTCTGCCATATATGAGAACAGAAACAGAGATTTCAGGGGAAAAGAATTCATCTTTCTTAATAGGTAAGCATATTAAAGCAAAAATTACAATACTACATAAAACCAGGCTAGTAGGACCTTGTCACTCCTCTGTACATTGAAGCCCCCCTAGAGAATCCACTGCTTTTCCTGCGTAGGATAATAAAGTTGAGTGACATAATGAGCAAACAGGATGGGGCATGCACCTTAGCAGCATGAAACCAGAAAAAAACCTTCTTAGATGGGCAACATATTCCTGTCTGGTCATGTTCTTCATTTCTTCAAGTTCTTTTTGATAATTTTCCAACTACCAAAAACACATCATCATAGTTGCATTTCAGTAATCCAGATTAACGTAACCTACCTTGACAGATTGGAATATAAAAGGAAAAGAATCATTACAGGAAAATTGATGTGAGTGGAGGGTCCCCAATACTTGAGTGCGGCAAGATCGTAAGCTCTTGCTGCTTTTTCTTCCAAATCATAACCCCCTGAAATTGAATTCTTGGAATGACTTGACGAAACAATAAATGACAGAATATGTTAGTATGCTTTAGTCATTTTAAAAGAGAAGACTTACCCAGATAAACTAAGAATCATTGTTTCAATGGAAATGGCATCCCCAGCCAAGAAAGAAACACCAAAAATCAGCGACAGTATTGATCAGGAAAAAGAATTGAAAGTGACCAAAAATAGCAGAGGCATCCAAAGTAAAATATCGTAGGGGAGATTATAGATAGGTTGTTTTTTTTCTTTCCTAACCTTGCCTGCCTTTCCTGCTCTGACCTTCTTTCTTGCAACTGTTGTCCCACAGATGGGCTTCGTATCTACCCGTCCATCTATGCCTGATCATGAACAATCAGAAAAGTCAGAAAAAAAATACAAGAAAATTAGGAAATAATGTGAAGAACAATTTTTAAAAAGGAAAAAATAAAAGCTTTTCAATTGAAGAAAAATAAACATAAAGACATACTATAGAGGGAGAGAGAAAAAAATCAAGAAATAGAAGAGAATTACCTTGTAACACCCCTATACTGGGAGGTTCTTTGCCCAAATGTATCCAAGGACTTCCTATGAACAATTTGCTTCTGATCCACCTTTTCAGGCCCTCTTTTCTTTGTATCCATGTCTATATAATCAGTGGCAGTGGGTGAGATGCGTTGAGAAGCTGTAACGCAGCTTGATTGGGAGCCAGGGCTCATGGACAAGCTCAAAGACTGTAAATCCCCATATGTCATTGCACCATTGTCACCCATGCAACCAATCATCTTCTGCTCCACCGAATGGTTAGCTGAATAGTTCCTTGAGACCCAGTTCTTGGCGCCATCATCTGCCATTGTTGGAAGCTGAAGATTGCAATCTGCAAACTGGGACTCCCTGGCCTCCTCTAACATCATATCATGGCTTCTAAAGCCAGAGTAATATGAATAGTGCTGTGACTGTTGTTGCTGTCGGGAATTCTGTTGGAAGTGGTCAAGGCAATTTTGGCTGTTGGCCTCATGGTCTGGGTTATGGTTGTAAAACATGCTGTCTAAGCTGAGAGCCATAGCTTCTCTGTCATTGCTTTCATAGTGATGGGTCCCCATGGTTGCACCACCAAAGAAGTCCTCCAGCTTTGGGGTTGAGGTAGTTACCATTGCTTATAAAAAAAAAAAAGAAAAAAAAGTCAAAGACGGAAGAGTCCAGAAGTTGAAGAATAAGATTTTTACCAAAGCCCAAAAGAAAAGAATAATAGACGTTTTGAGCTAACCTTGTGGTTGTGACCTGGTGAGAGCTTCCATTATACAGAGAGAACCATCTGACTTGAGTGGCATGACAGACAAGGGGGAATAGAAACCAGCATTTTCTCCTTGGGGTTCATAGTAAGCACCATAGTTAAGGTGAGGTGGGGAATGGAAAAAGCTTGTTGGGACTGCTGCAGAAACAGTAGCAGCAGCAGAGGAAGGAGGACCGTCCATGGTGATGTGCGGAGAGAGAGAGAAACCCAACCAGTTAGTGTTGTTGTTGTTGTTGTTATCATCATCATCATTTTCCATGGATTTCATCTTCTCTCAATGTTGCTTCTTTTCCCACTAAATAGAGATTCTTGGGGAGTTTCTCTTGAGGCAAGGCAACTCAATCATTGGGAAAGATATAAACTAATCATACCAACATCTATGTGCTTCCCTCCATTTTGAAACCCGGGTGTTTTGTTTGGTAGCTGCAGCACTGATTGGACCGTATCTAACCACTCATCTAAACAAAAAGAATGAGTTCCAGCACAAGCGATGCTTGCTGGGCATCCTTCCTGCATTCCATAGGGATCTGTGTATGAGAAAGACCTCTTCTTTTGCTTTAACATACGCTACCCTTTGCCTTCTTTTGCTTTTGTTTAAGACCACCCCCCTCAAACCGCATTAAAGATCAATAGACAATGAAGATAAATAAAAAGACCAAAACGCTGCATTCCAACAAACCTCTCAATAATCAATAGTCTCATTTGGATAGTCTGCTCAGTACCCAAAAAAAATATATATATCCTTCAGCTCAGCTGGCTTCAGTCATGACTCATAACCAAAGTCTCCTCTCCCTCTCTAATTTCTAAATATGTTGTTGACTCACAGACCATATTAATGTTATACTGGGCTTTGCTTTAATGGTCTTCAGCCTCTGAGGCCCTGAGGGCCTTCAATTAGATTTCACGGGCAGAAGACAAACTCCCCCTCCAGTCACTTCACAACAGTGCGCAGTAAGTAAGTGTACTGACCTACTGCTATACTTTGCAACCAGAGGATAGGTATCTACAATCTTTATCTCATAAGACAAGGCTCCACGACACCGTTTCCAAAACCTGCTTGGAAGTCAGGACAAGTGATGGCAAGTCACACACTCTGACTGTCTTCTTGGCTCTTGCCTTAGCCTGCCCTCAAGTATTCTCTGCAAAATGAGCTAAATGTTGACATTAGGGATTTTGGGGTCGTCCAATTTCAATGAACTGCAGGAATATGTAATTTTAAAAATTCGGACTCTTTATTCAAAATTAACTTCTAAATTTAATAATGTAAATAATAAAACATAAAATTAAAGTTAAAAGGGTTGTTGGACCATTATTTAAAGTAGCTGCTCTTCCAAATGTGATAGGTCAATCAATCCCTCAAGGTGTGAGGGGTGGTCGGTCACCCTAAGTGCACCATCTCCAAAGGGTGTGAGGGAGGACTCGGCTTAATAAGTAGTGTTGTAACACCCAAGTCTCACATTGAAAAAAATGAATAATCTACATAGAGATTGTGAAATTCACATTTCTTCTTTCTCTCTCAAAATCCTTTCCCAATTTTAAAATTCGTATTTCTTTCCTTGTTATAATAGAAACTTTGAGAGTGTTCTAGGTTGATTTCATTTCCTACAAAACACAATCAAATGTTTAAGGGTTTATGGGCTCCATTGTATTCTAAGTGTTTTTTATATCCAGTGTGTACCAATTGGTCAGAATTTGTGAGAAAAAAATAATTTATTAAGAAAAGCAACTATGTTACACACCATGAGTATTTACCATTATAAAAAAAAATGTATTAAAAATCTTGAGAAATTATTTTTGTATCCATGTCACCACAATCCTTGAGAGAACTTCTTGTTGACTTCATAAAACTCGATGTAACTTCTTTCAAAAGATGGCATAAGATTGAATTAAGATCCATTTCTTTTGAGCCAAGTGAACCTTTTGAATGAGAATATATATGCTCGAATTATTGGTTGTTTAATGTATGTAAATGAAATACACACGACATGGGTATAAGACTATATAAATTAATATTAAGTTGACTTATTTAATTAAATGGGTCAAGCTCCTCAACCCTAACCCACTAATTTCGTGTAGAAATCGTGTCAAAAATTGTCAACGCTAAATAAAAGTATTAACTTATGTAGTGCAAGCACATAATAAAAATGCTCCATAGTGGCTTTGTGCTAATTAAGCAGAATATTAAACAAGGGGGCCATTCAATCAGTAGGGGTTGCCCCATTTATTATAGAAAGCTTGGACCCCAGTTGGCCTTAATAAACGTCATCATAGATTTGCATGCAAATTTGCATGACCAAGTTCATGGAGACAGATTTTCTGGAGGGAATGATTTGGTATGAAAAGAGAGTGGGGGAGTGAAAGTTGTAGCAAAGGACGGGGGAGAATGTAGGGAGACTCTCTTTTTGATTGCAGTAATGATGAGTAAATCCACTCACCAAAGCACCGAGGCCAATAAAATTTTACTAGAAATAGTGCATTGCCTAACAAAAGACCAACTCTGTACTCCCTCGATCGGCAAAAGTTGCTTTCTTTATTTTTTCACCATTCTTTTGGTGGGAAGCAGATGGGGAAGGATTGGCAGTGCCTCTTTTCTCTGCAATATTGTCTTGTTTTGATTCGACCTGTCATTAACTTTTTGTTGGCAACGTGGTTATTAGTCCTTTTGCCTTCACTAAATATGGACCGTTATGCCCTTTGGGAGTCGTCCTATATATATATATATATATATATAAATCCCCTCCTGTTCAATAATTTATTCATAAACACTTTTGAGCATGCTCTGAAGTTTAGTTTGCTTGTTAATTGTTAATTATATAACTTTTTGTTGGAGTCAAGATTGGTTTTATCGGAGTCTGAGATAATTGAATACAAACTATTTTGATTTTGATTTTTCTGTCAATTTATCTGGAGGCCACAAATGAAAATCTTGCTGCAGCATCTATCTAGTATGCAAGTATCAAGTAGCATCTAGTGAGTTTTCAAATCTAAAGCCTAGTAATTGTTGGATCTCGATCCTGCTTCAATTCCCGACAGTAGTGAGATGCTTGAAGAAGAGAAATGGGAATCTTTCAATTAAGTTGGTACGTACTGTCTGTTGAATACCCTTTTTCTAGTGCACGAAAGCAGATGCTCCCTAGTCCCTCCCAAGCTCTGCTGCTGCTGTCTCTGGAATTTCCTCTTATAGAGCATGAAAGCTAGCAGCATCTAACTTACTTAGGGGACTCGTCTGACTTTTTCATTTTCTTGGAAGAGTACGGTGGGTGTGGGAGGCACTCTATCAAGCTACTATTTTGAATCCAGTGACCGGTCTTTGACACAAACTAACTACACCTCATCAAGCAATTGAACCAAAATAAATAAATAAATAAAACAACGTACTATATATATATATATATATATATATTTTGTCATTTATTTTATTTTTGTTTCATTTAAAAGCTAGCTAGGCTATCAATTAAAGGGCCGGCCTTATTAAGAAATGGTAATATATATTTCCTAAATAAAATATTCAAGATTCAACTATACAAGACCGACCTTCTTGTTGAGGTTGAAACGAGTTGAAAAGAAGAGATCTCTCACCCAAAGCGGAGACCATGTAAGCATGGCAAACAACCCCGTCATGTGCCCAAATATGATATGCTTTGGTGGTCTAGGACTCAAAACTTTCTTCACTACATGTCTTGCAAATTAATAACGTAGCATCAGTGGCTTTACCACCCTGTGAAGCCCTAGCTCGGTCTACAATGGCCTCATCGAATTCTTTATAAAGTTTCCAATCATGATTTCTCAATCCCTCCATATTTGCACTGCCAAAGTTTGATCTTACGGCCCCAGGCATTAGTAGCACAACATTGATACCAAAAGGCCTTAATTCAAGCCGCAAAGTGTTAGACATGGCATGCACCGCAGCCTTGGTAGCACAATAGGATCCTGCCCATGGGGTTGGAACCCGGCCCACAATGCTCCCAACATTCACAATGCTCCCACTACGCCGGGAAGCCATGTAGGGGACCACTTGTTGCACCAGCCTTAATTGCCCCAAGGTGTTAATTTCCCAGGCTTTTCTAATCGTGTCCAGTGGAAGCTCAGCCAAAGGGCCGCTACTTCAAACTCCAGCATTGTTGATTAGAATGTCAATGTGACCACACTTGGATATAATAGTGTCAACGGCAGATGCTACACTCTCATCAGAACCGACATCAAGTTCGAGTGTCTCGATGTTGTCTGATGGCAGCAGGTCTAACATGTCGTGCATGGGAGATGTCAGAGGCAAAGACACGGCAATTTTGCTCCGCAAATGCCTTGCAATATTCATAACCAATGCCACCTTTAGCACAGCCAGTGACTAAAACAACTTTATTCATGTCACCCATGTTTGTTTTTCTTTTCCTCACTCCTCACCTCACCACTCTTAATTATATATAGGTTCAGAAATGAAGTAACTATATAGAGATCTCCGTCAAGCTAGCTATGCGTTCCTTGTTCATGGATTAATTCGATCAATTAGCTCTGCCTCTAGCTAGCTGGCTGTTGAATGAATATGCTCCAAATTAAGAATATGCTTTTTCCATCAAGATCGGCCGGCTATATATAACTGGGGCCTTCTTCACTTTTCAGTTGTATGCTGCATGCGGTACTACTCTTTAGCGTCACAAACGATGTGATCTTTGGAATGTTCATCGGTGCATATATATATATTATTCATATGCCAGGTAATTTTATATATATATGTTGATCATATGTTATTTTTTAAAAAATACAACTGATGATAGCTAGGGAATAGAGCTAGGCTCGTGGGCCAACAACGACGTACAAGCTGCAAGAAGCAGCAAATTAAACATGCATAAAGCAGCAGGCAAAATACAAAGGACTATCGAGTAGGCAGTAGCTAGTACTGTTTAACATATTTGTTGAAATATCCCAGACTTCACCCACCACCTATTTTTAGACGACCCAAACCTGCTTGTAAACTCAACAGATGGGAGATAAATAAGAAGAGCTTTTCAGATATTATTTCCAGGTAAATGATAAGTCATTTTCATCTTCTGGGTCAATGTAGAATAAGCATTAACTATTTAATTAATATATAAGAGACCCAAGCATTTTCCTTAGGCTAGCCAAAAAAAATTAATAATATGATTCTCTCTTATTTTTAAGAATAGTAAAAAAACATAAAGAAATAATTAATATTTTAAACAAAATAATTAAAATGCTGAATTGAATATAGTGCTTTATAAATAATAAACTAAAGAAAAACATTTGTTGGTCCATGTGAATGCTAACTCGGACAATAGAATGCGCATAAATTAAGTGAAAATCACTAATTTAAATTATCTAAATTAACTTAGAGCATTCTCAATAGATGAACCATATTTTTATGTAAAATGGCTTCTCAAAACTCACTTTTATCTAGTTTAACTAAGCCATTTTTAAATGTCTCTACATCCAATTAGCTATATTTTTATCTATTCTATTAAAATATTATTAAAAGCAATAAAAGTTTTGGGAAAAAGAGAACATATAAGAGGAAAAATAGGAAAAGTTTTGGAAAAAAAAGAACATGCAGAGAAAAAGTAGGAAAAGATTTGAGAAAAAGAGAAAATAGGTGAGAAACAATGAAAAATAAAATAGTTCCCTTGAAAAGTGCGGCTACATTTAGTTTTATTTTTAGCTCTTCTAATCAAATATCTATTTTACATTTTCTTTTGACTAATCTAATATAGGGGTTTTTTAAACATTTAAATAATCATTTTAGATAAAAGTAACATTTAACTCTTCCATTGGGAATGCTTTAACGCGGACATGTAAAAAAAAGAAAAGAAAAAACATTAAAATGGGGGTGTTAATGGTATTTCAGGTGGGAACATAAAAAGCCAAACAAAATCTAAAAAAGATCCCTGAAATGGCCAACAGGTCAACAGAAAAAGTAATTCATGGATAGCAACGTAGCTAAGTGAGAGCGACCACAGAAGAGTGTTTGTGCTATGATATACTTATTACATGGATGAATGGGGACTATAAGGTCAAGAGAGAGAGACTACCCTTCTCGATCAGTCTCACCATTAAAGTGCTTCCTCCATCAACCCAATGCCATTTTTCTGCAACTCTCATCGGCATTAATGTCTTTTACCCTTCTCTCTCTCTCTCGCCCCCAAATGCGCCATCTCACATTCAAAAGTAAGATTCTCTCCACACCTAGCCTAGCTTCGTACTTTGGTCACTGCATCATCCAGCAAATTCATATAAAAAAAAAAAAAAGAACAAGAAAAAGAAAACAATTGGAAGAAAATACACGTAGGATAGGATCCGTTTACTCTTTCGCATAGTTACGAGGTCATCGGGTGGGATGAAGGCTGGGACTAGTCGATCTTTATGTTAGGCCTGTAGCCTAGCCTTAACCCCAAGAGACCCTACTAGATTTTCTTTCACAGACAAGGAAACCCCAAAAGATATAGGAGGAAAGCAAGCAATTGCCAAACCGATTTCCTATTAACTTATTCAACTCACCAAAATATCCACATTCCTGTGACCCCGGCCTATATTGTCTCAAACTGAAAGATACTAGCTAGTGCAAACAGAGAAACTTCTGTACAAAGTTTGAATATAACTAACATGGAGATTGGTGCCTGGTGGGGTTTCTTCCAAAGAAGAATCCAAAACCTTTCACACACCTTGCTCTCAATTTAGCTCCTCCAAATATGGTTTAATTTGCTCTCTAATTTTTCTTTGTCTAGTTCACTACAGCACAACATGTGAGCTAAGTGATCTCCGTGTTTTTTTTTTTTATTAATGGCATTTGGGCATTCTGTTTAGAGAATGTAAAGACATCGAAAAGGACAGCCACCCCTAACAGGTTTAACTTAATTATTGGCACGGTCACCAGCTTAATATTCCACATAATTCACCCAAAAAGAGGATATTATCAGCCTAGTCTGCAACTGTGTCTGTACAAGGAGGGGATTGGCATTTCAAGATCAACATATTAGAAATTAACACGTTATTACGTTAATATTATCATAAATATTCAATTTGCCACATGCTTACAAGAAATTAACATTCAATCAGCAAGTTGTAAAAGAATGTAGGTATAATATTAGTAAATAAGGATTAATGCAATTCTTCATACTCATCTAAAAAAAAAAACTACTTATAACATGAAATGGATGTAAGGATAGAAGATTTTTTAAAGAATAAAATAAAATAATTATAAGTGAATATCCTAATAAATAAAATAAAATTTAAGGGGACATGGCTGGGGAGCTGGGTTTATTTTGAAAGTCCATAGGCCAAGGGCTGGCTTTGTACCACGGCCAGGCCCACAAGTGAGGTTTCTTCGTACTGTGACGTAGCACCATGGTAGAAGGTAATTAGCAACCTAATAAACTGCAAGCTTAAAAGTTAAATTGGGCCAGCTCGCATGGTGGCGGTAGACCCTAAGTGATTACCAGTATCACTCTTTATGTCAGGCCCATAACCAATTCATTAAAGCCTGCCCGCAATACAGATATAAACCAGGCCGTCCTGTGTATCATAACAAATCATTTGTAGAAGACCAGAGTACCTGACCTCCTACAAATGTCTTCTTCGTCTTTATTTCATTTGTGACGTGACTAGCGTAATAATGGTCCATCTAATCCACTTACAAGGATTAGTGGGCTTGGGTATTCAGTTAGTAGTTGGTTGTAGAACTAGATAGGCCCATTTAGTTGCTTTTTGCTTATAGTTGTGTTAAAAAGGCCCAAAAGCAAGATAGTAAATCAATGACCCAAAAAAAAAAAAAAACCTGATTTTCCTTCTTTATAACATTTCTTTTTTTCTTTTTCATTATTATTATTTATACTTTTTGCTACTCTTTTTTAAGACGTTGCTAGAAAAATATTTTTAAATTAAATTATAATGAAATAGGCTACTTTCACTAGTGCACACTGCATAGTATTTATCAGCATAACAACTTTGAACCAGAAGGCTAATTACACTTCAACTAGTTGAATCATTAGCATGAAATTATTGCAAAAAAATATCATGTTTACTTACTAAATTTGATTATGGTTTAATTTTGTTCTAGTGGTCAGCAACCCATACAAACAACTCAGGATCCCCCTATCATCACAAAAGACTACATACATGCATTTAAGCAGCTATGCAGATATACATATAATATAGGCGATACTACATAATTGCTGTCGGCAGATATTATTGGATTATAGATATTGACCGCATTTCAATTTATGCTTCATCAGATCAGACATAGAAGCAAAAATTCACACGGTATCTGGAAGAGCGATCCATTGTAAAGCTTCTTCATGCAGCTGGAACCATGCAGCAGACATCAAATATATCATCTAAAGGGGCATGATCGCCTGTTCCTTCGTCTTTCCGCGCATACAACAATTCTTTCCCTTTAAAGACAAACATCCCTCCCTAATATAAGCGAAAACAGAAAGATCAATACATGGAAATAATGCCTAAGAGTAAACAAATTTGAGGACATACAGGAAAACAATCCTTGATTATTAGACAGAATAACCTAACCTGTTGCAGTACACCACTTCTATCATCTGGGGTGGCTTCAATGGTATAGTTCTTCAAAGCCTTCTGCAGAGCCTCAAATCTTGAAAACACCTTGGCCTGTCACGTCACAGTTAATTCATAAAACATCATCGTATACACCATGCAAAATGTACAGCTAAAACCATTTTGCAGAAAGCAGAAGATGTTTACACTAGCCGGACTGAAAAATGTACGCCCAAAACCATGGTATAAGCCCAAAATGTCATATGCCTGAAATAAATTTTGTTTGAGTCAGAATTTACAATCACTAAATGATAAAAAATCACGTATGGGCATCATTAATGTATGTACTAAACAACATATTACCGTACGGTCAGGATCAGCATACAGGCAATCCACTGGAAATGGTAGCTGAATATCATGGAGAAGAATCAGCTCCAAAAATCAAGTAAAAGCCAATGGTAGAACTATACAAAGACAATACAAAATGCAATGATGGCTTTGGATCCCCCTGGAAATCAACTGACATATCGCAATTTCCATTGTAGTAGAACAATCTGCTGGAAATTATGTCTCCAGTCTGAAAGATTCAGCTAGAATCTATAGCCTAGATTGTAGTTCAACCACTGCCAATGAAACTTTAACATATCCAACAATGACCAAATATCTGTTTAAGTGGGCAAACTGATTTCCTTTTTCAGGATGAGGAGAAATAATTGTCGTTGGATTGAGGCAGAAAACAACCACATGTGATTAGTGTAACATACACAGTTAGCCTAAATTCTCAAGTTGTGCAAAATTCTGTTTTTTTTGTACCTCCATTTCACCAACAGTCAAGGTACTAGGTATATTAAAAGGACATAAGCCCTTACTTAAGATGAGATTAATAATTTGTCCATTAATCAAAGTTTCTCTGCTACTGGGGCAAGGCAGGAGTGATTCCATCCAATAAGAGAATAGGAAGAAAAATTATTTATAGAAAGTCTATTAAAGATCAATGACAAAAATGCTTATACATAGCTAAAGAATATAAATTTGTTCAGACTAGCTACAATCTGTCTAAAATCAACTTAGGATAAAGTACAAAATGGGGAATTTCAGCTGGGTTTGTTCATATTTTATCAAAACCACAACTTTTCAGACGTGAGTTCATGGGTATGTCGGCAAAGCTTCCAATTTTCTCAATAGAAACAGATTAAAGTAAAATAGGGTGAATTGGAGTACAAAATTTCAATTTTCATAACAGAAACAGATTCATGTAGAATATTGTTAAAATAAAATATAAAATATAAAATATAAAAAGAGAATGCGGCTACATTTTGTTTATATTAATTTATTGTTTACATTGGTAAGGTCAAGGTGTAACAAAAAAAGGCAAGAAGTGGAAAACAGGGCAATGTGTAAATAAGGTAAAGGTGGGATGTGCTGAACAACGCAACCTAACAAGAAAAATATAAATGAATTCTTTTAACAAATCGTGTGAATGGAGGAGTATAAACTGCTGCTGAAAACAAAGTGGGGTAACATATGAAGGGAAAGAAACAGACCCACCCGGTCAGCGAGAATCCGAGCTTTATTAGGAGTGCCAACACCAACAGCAACTAATTTCACACCCGCTGCATCAAATCTCTGTTTGGATTCTTTCAAAGTAGAAGCAAGTTCCCAACTTTGAAAGAAGAAGAAGCAAAGCAAATGACCAATCAAAACAAAGTCCAGCTTTTTCTGATAACAAATTAGAATAATACTAATGCAATCCACAATTACCAGCAAGGGCACCCAAAGTGCCTCAAAAGTGCAACAACAGCTATTCCCTGGAAGAAAAATGGATTCATAAGCAACAATCTTAGGGTTTAAAAAAAAAAAAAAAAGAGTAAAGGTTGAAGGAGGAAATTAAAGGAGTGAGAAATATGGGGTACGTTGTCCTGGTCCCATAGGTGCTTGAACAAGACGGGGTCACCAGCAGCGTTGAAAATCGTAACATCACCGAGGACATGACCAACGTTAGGGACAAATTCGGAAGTGGAGGCCCTCGCCACGACACGAAGCGATGTTCTACTACCAACGCCGTTGGGGCTTGTTGCTTTCAACGACTGGTAAAAGGTAGCAGTGGAGGGACGAAGATGGGACTTTGGGCCGACGAGAGATGCTGGAGTAGTCGTTCGTCGCAGGCTCAGGCTGGTGGTTTGTAAGGTTTGAAGAGGTACTGTCAAATTCAAGGCCATGGCTTCGGGGAGAGAGAGACTTAGCAAGAATACTAATTAATGGTTGGCCGTTATTTTATTTTCTTTTTAAAATAAGTAATGCAAGGGGAGGAAAATTTGGAATCAGGTACCTCTCTCTCTTAATTCCAACGATTCAGGCCACTAATTCATTTCGAAAACCAATGACTTGGATTAAGCTATATTTCATCAATTTTTTTTCTTTTAATAATATATGGCATTGTTCCTTATAAGGTGGTGCCACCACCTCTAAAAATTCGGGGGTGGTCAACCTATTTTAATTATGCTATCGGATAATCAATTACCCCTCGAAGAAGATGAGGATGGTCCAAGCATGTATGTGATATTTTTATTTTATTTTATTTTAACATAGCTCACAGAACGTGTTGGATCTTTAAAATTGCATAATCTATTTCAGGAAAAATTAGAAGGGAAGGTCCAGTAAGAGAGGAGCCGATCCGCTTTAACATAGAGGTAGAATTATCCAAAAATATTTTTTTAACAATTTTAACCCTACGTGAACAAAGACTAAATCCATAGGATCCAAATTCATATCTCATTAGCCATTTGGTATGGGATGTACATACTACATAGCATAGTTGTCTCTCATTGGGCTTGGGTTGTTGTGACCCCAATATAATTAAACAGTAGAATGGACTATACTTGGGTTATGGGCCTCAAAAGCCCAACCTAAATTGATCCAATCCAACCCAACCTAGCAGTTTGCAGAGTCGATTGAGCCCCTATGATTCCAACACGATTGTTCGCTTGACAGCCTTGACTGCGTTCTATTATCCATATACTATTTTCAGACCTTGAGAATAATCCCCTTTTTTTTTTTAGCAGGGATTCTGAAATTCAGAGTGGATTAACTTGAAATTTGTCCTCCAACGTTTTATTTATACCCCGTCGGGTGGCTTATTTATTAATTATTATGGATATAAATAATTATTAGAGGCCTACTCAAACTGCATCTACCCAAAAAAATAAAGTTAAATACTATTTTAGTACATGTGGTTTGCACTAAAATAAAATAACCACCTAAAATTTTTAAAATATCGCAAATGGTACATGTGGTAAGCCAATAAACACATTTGGTATCTCTGTCAAAATTCTGTTAAGTTTTTTAACGGAATGCCACGTCTAAACGTGGGTGCCATGGTCAGCCCCAAGGGCAAACGATTTAAAAATAAAATATGACGTAGCACCCAAAAACTCAGGTACCACACCACGTGACACCCACGTTTAGACGTGGACCACCCCCAAGGTCAAACAATTTTTTTTTTTTAGTTTGGCCATAGGGGGTGACCGGACCACCCCCAAGGGCCATGGGGTGGCCCGGCCACCCTTGGCCGGCCATTGGGAGTGACTCTCAAGCCACCCTAGCTAAAATGGGGTGGTCTGGCCACCCCTTATGGCCAAGATGGGGTGGCCAACCACTCCTTATTTTTTATTATTTATTATTATTTTTTGTTAGTGAAACAAGTCTCATTTGTGGTTCTATGATTTTTTTTAAAAAAATTCTTGTCATGCTATTCATTTTGGACTAGAGAGGATCCTACTCCTTTGAAGGTCGCAGGATCCTCTTCATTTCATATAAACTGGAGAATATGCAGTTAGTTATTGTGGATAAGTATTTCTTTTCACTTTTTAATGGCACAAAAATACTCATCAACTATAACTAAATGATATAAACTATTAATGACATTGAATGCACATTAATAAATAGATTGTAGGAAGAAGGAAAAGGATAAGGATGTGGCTCCTAATTTTCATTGAAGGACTTTGAGAATATATAGTGCATCAGTTTTAGGCCATTAAGTACAAGTCTGCTACACGCTTTCCTTCCTATTAAGCACAATTTACAGGATCAGCATTTGCTGAAATTTTTAGAAAATTTTGGTTTATAAAATTTTTAAAGAAATTTTAGTTTTTAAAATTTTTAATTCAAAGCTATTCATTTTTTATCTAATGGTTATTGTTCTATCACATGTCCTACTACTAATACAATAATAAATATTTATTATTTTATTATTTTATTAATAGTAGAACACGTGGCATAACAATAATTTTTTTGATAGAAAATAGACGATCTAAATCTAAAATTTCAGAAACTGAAATTTCTTTAAGAAATTCAGTAAATCCAGATCGAGATCCCAATTTACAACCACTTGAGTCAAATCATATAATTAATGTGGTTCCGAGTATGGTAAAATTCAAGATTTGCATCCCATGGAGATGGAGAGGTGGCCCAGCCGCCCAGGTGGGCATCTGTCATCTGGGGGGCTAGATCTAGAGAGCCTAGATTTGGGCGTGCGGTCACGTGGCAATGCATCTAGCCTCATGCACGCCAATGCCCCTGCACTGTCCTCAATAGCGATGGATAAGGACCCAATTTTTGAAACCGCTAGCGGACTTTGTATTGTAACCCAAGATGACCCAAAGAAAAGGAGTGATACATATTTAATTTTTTTTAAAAGTTAATTTTTAAATGATGTGTCATTAATTTATGAGATTTATTATTTTGGAAAGATTGTTACCAACTCATGGGATCATAACACATTATTTAAAAATTAACTTTTAAGAAAAAAAATTAAAAAATGTATCAATGCCATTCTCTATTCTAAAATGGACTATAAAATCATTTTAATAGCTCAAACAAAATAAAAGAAATTACCCACTTGACTTGTGGGGATGATTGATGGGGCTTGGTTTGTTAAAATTATCTTCCTCTTTTTATTTATTTATTATCTTATATTAATTTTTTTTCAAATAAAAAGTAAAAAATATCCTACAAAACACATTAACAAATATCACAAAAGCAATGTTTGTTTGTATTTTTATTTTAAAGATGATGTATTAATGAACAACTCAAAACAGAAAAAAAAATACCAACAAAATAATTGACTTAGCCACTTAGGGGTATCAACTTTCTTTTTTAATACATTCTCAAATTTGTTTTTGGCCAGGTTAAGGAAATTTTTGTAACTTCTTTTTCTTAATAATAGTAATTGTTTGCTTATTTTTTGTTTAGTAAGAAGGAAGAAACTGATGCAGATAGGATAAAGCTGGCAGAATGCTTTCTTCGAAATCCCGTTCGAATTGTCATATGTTATTTTGATGTTTTTACGTTTTACGTATGTGGCTATTCGGACGGCCATAAGTCCCGTTTGGACGGGCGTTGTAGCTTTATTTTATTTAAGTCGCCTTTATTTCATGTTTTATTAAATTTAGGGTTTTGAGAGTCTTTATTTCGTATTTTATTAGGTTTTGGATTTTGGGGTCTATAAATATTTACTTATAGCTTCCATAAATGGAAATTATTGTTTATGACTTAGTTTTATCAATGAGAATATTTTGAGTTGAGTTTATTCTTCTTTTTCTTTTAAACTTTAAATAAACGCTATTATTTTAAGAAAATTTCTCAAATTATTGATAGAATTCAAATTTAAAATTATTTATGCGGTTCCTTATTGATATATCCACTACAGCCGACTAAATCGCGCTACATCCGAAACGTGGATAAACTTGTCCTACTGCATACTAAGCACAGTATGTTTGAGATGTGGAGTGTTTGGTTTAGTAATTGCTTGGTCTGCTGCTCCGTTTCAAGTTTCAACTCTCTCTCTCTCTCTCTCTCTCTCTCCAATTATTTTCTCAGCCCTTTTAAATACTCAGCTCAGCAAAGTACAAAGCCCACCCTCCAGATGCGTTCCTCTGTCTCTCTTTCTTCTGTCTATCGGAAGCTTATCCTCCCTCCGGTTCATGAACTCATGCTTAATTAGTAGAGTTATTGTAGATTGGTGGTATCTCCAAAATTAAATGAATTTTGGGGCGGGGGGTTTGGAGGGTTTGATGTGGCCTGAGGGGGGAGGGGGAGCTTCTTCCAAGGTCTCAAACCCTGAAACCAAGCCAAAGGGTCTTGGATCTGGGTTGGTGAAGCAAAAGAAGTCTGGGCCTCCTGAAGATGACTGGAAGAGTTCAAAAATTGCCAAAAGTGAAAGTCTTTCGGCCTACAAGACAATGCCGTTGCACCAGGCCACTCCTTTGCTGAGATCTAATGCTTTATCCACTGCTGATACTCGGCAGCAAGAGCATATGCTGAGCTTCTCTTCGGTTAAACCAGAGGTTCCCTTTCTCAGGAAGGATGGTGGGCTAGTAGAGAAAAGCACCCACAACTCAGTTTTTCCTTATTACCATCGCACACCTTCTGCTTACACTAGAAATGTTGGTAATCAGTACTACCTCTGCAATTTGTTCTCTTTTTTTTTTTTTTTTTTTTTTTTTTTTTTTTTCACCCGATGGGGTGGGGGTGTAAGGCGTGTGAGTCACATTGGGATGTGGAAATATGACTTTAAAAGGGTGAGATTTAAGCACATCATTGTGCAGAAAAACGGGCTTTTACACTTGTTTGGGTTTCTTTGTTTTGATTATTGTTTCTTATTTTCATTTTTAATTTTCCATAATATGCGTGACTCCCATAAATGTTAGGGGCAAGTTATTTACATTGTCTTGTTCAGGATATGGTTCTGGAAGCTTGAATGCAAGCATGCATGTGACCTTTGCTGGGGTTAGAGGACCATTTACTCCATCTCAGTGGATTGAACTAGAGCATCAGGCCTTGATCTACAAGTACATCACTTCAAATGTGCCTGTGCCATCCAATTTGCTCATCCCTCTTAGGAGATCCCTCTACCCTTATGGCTTGTCCGGCTCAACTGCTGGATCCTTGCCTCACAATTCATGTAAGTTTGTTATTTCCTTAACGACACGCTGGGTACATAAATTTATATCTTGCGCAAGACATGCATAACTGACAACCATGTTTAGATGTTGCGTGCGAGTGTGGGTATGTGTTTCCCTAGTGGAGTTGTGAAAGACGAGGGGTGGGGGGTGGGTGGATTTGATGCAGGCGGCTGCTATTTCTTATTTATTCATAAAATTATGGAACCCCATATGTCTATGCCACCTTACTTTATTGTTGGTAACATGGAATTTCCAATTTACGTTGTTCCATGTTACAGTATCAGCAATGATGTCCAAGTTTTTAGCAGGCGGAAAGGTTAATCCAATATCCAGGATGTGCAGTGTTTTTATATATAAAGTGACTGGCTTGGGTGCCTAATTCAAATTTTTTTCCCACTTTAGTCTGTTTAATCTTTTCATTAGTCCCTTTCTTGTTATACAGTGGAGTGGGGCTCTTTCCATCTGGGTTTCTCCGGCAATGCTGATCCTGAGCCTGGGAGGTGTCGTCGAACAGATGGAAAGAAATGGCGGTGCTCCAGAGACGCTGTTGCTGACCAGAAGTACTGTGAAAGACACATAAACAGGGGCCGCCATCGTTCAAGAAAGCCTGTGGAAGTGATACAGACTGGCCATGCCGTCACTGGGACCACTAATCCGAAAGTGATACCGATGACTTCTGTGTCATCATCGGTAATTCCTAGTGGTGGTGCATCCAACAGCCTCACCATCACGCAGCACCAGTTCAAGAACTTGCAGCCTGGTGGTGCTGCCAATCCTTCTGCAGATGCCCTTGTTGGCAGGTAACGGAGCATGCACTTTATGCATTAGAGCTTCTTATATCTGTTTAGTTCTTATAATCCCCTTTGAGCTTTATAAAATCATATTGATCTAACACAGTTTGCATACGTACACTTTTACTTCATTTGCTTTACTTTAAAGTAGACCCCGTCTTTCATCTTTACTTTGGTGAAAGAGACTAGTCCTTATAGTCGAAACTTAGGATTCCTTTTCTAGGGACATATCATTAAATGTGCCCTTTCCAATTTCTTTGGATAATGGAATTGAGGCCTTTATGGTAGAAATTATACTTAATTATAGAGGCTACAGGTTCTGCATAATTCTACTGATAATTGTAAGCTTTTTATTTTTTGGGGGGGGCCTTTGATTAGTCAATATTTCTACTTTTCTGAATTAGAGAGAATGTGTGTGGCAGAATGCAAGACCCACGGGGCCACTCTATGATGTCTTCCACGACCAGCCTGAAATCTAATGAATCTACTTTTACCATTTCAAAACCAGAGATCCCATTAGAAGAATTATCTCAGTCCTTGTTTGGACTAGTTTCTACTGATTCCCTCCATAATCCTTCACTTAGGGCCTCTAGCATAAATTCAAAAAACTATTGTTCGTTTCTAGACTTCAATGATCAGGAAACCCAAGACCAAAATCCACTTTGCCAATTTATTGATGACTGGCCAAAGGACCAATCGAATCGCTCAGTCATTTCTTGGCCTGAAGAACTCAGATCAGACTGTACCCAGCTCTCCATGTCAATACCTATGGCCTCGGACTTTTCATCATCCTCATCCTCACCAACAGAAGATAAACTTTCGGTTTCACCTCTAAGGTTATCTCGTGCATTTGAGCCAATTCAAATGAACTTGGGGATGAGCACTGAGCTTATTGAACCGACCCAGAATCAAACTAACTGGATGCCAATCTCTTGGGGTACTTCAGTGGGGGGTCCTTTAGGTGAGGTCTTGACCAACACCACAAACTCTGTAAAAGCCTGCAAGAACTCATCAGCTCTTAACCTCTTGATTCAAGGGTGGGATGGCAGCCCTCAGTTGGGTTCTTCCCCCACCGGTGTCTTGCAAAAGGCGCCTTTCAGTTCACTCTCAAATAGCAGTTCAGGCAGCAGCCCAGGAGCTGAGAACAAAAGGAGCCGTGAGGGAGCTAGTCTCTTTGACGATGTGCTTGGTTCAACTCTCGCAAGTTCCTCAATTCCATCCCTGTAAATCAAGGACAGACCTGGGCTAAAACAGGATTGAGATGGAGTTAACTAGTGAAGGAGAATCGAGATGCATGAAGTAACTGTTTTTCAGATGAATATCTTCTGTTTTTTCTTTTTCTTTTTCTTGTGGACGGTTATTTTAAAGTAGGGACTTGGCTGATTCTAGTTTCAATAGGTAGGTGTTGACGACTTTGGCTGTTGAGGACTTGCTGTCAACTATAGTTTTTGTTTTTGTTTTTTGGTTTTTTGGTTTTGGGTTATTAAAAGCAACCTGTGCTGTTTTAATGTCAGATATAATATGAGCTATTTGGATTTTCTCTGCTCTACAACAATTTGATTATTCACACAGGAACAAGTTTCATAAGTAGAAGGGCAAAACATCAGAATTGTGATATGTATATTCTTGAGAAAGTGAAAAAAAGAAAAAAAAGAAAGGAAAGTAATAATACCACGAGCTGTGAAGAGGATCTATGCGGGCTAGCTCCCAAAACAGTGGGGACAGGATAGGGCAATGATGGTGGCGAAGCTTCCAAAACAAATATTGATCATTGAGACATTTGACCCGCTGAAATCTAAATCGCAGCCATTCCTTTGATAGACCCCACTTCCTCCAACCTTCTTTCAGCTGGATGATTGCTCTCAACAGTATCTGCGTAATAAAAATCAGACTAGTGAAGTAGGTTGGAGTACCCTGAACTCCAGACAGGAGCCACACTTGTGGCCTGCCCGTCTGGCAGACCGCACCATTGCCCTCTGCATAGTTATTGCCTATGGGGCCATGGGATGAGACTGCACCAACCACTGACAAAAGTTTCCATTATTTGGGTCTTAGCTGAAGGTCAGCTTGACGAAGTGTTAGATTTAATTTAGCTTAAAATATGACTTTGGTGTCTCAACTGGCCATGGGGGAGTTGAAGCTAACCTCATTTGGCCCACTGGCACATCTGAAAGAAGTTGAAATTATAGCATTCTATGTGATAAAGAGTAAAAACTTAGCCACTCATAGTTTTAAAGTACATTACAATATATAAATAAAAAGACATGGAAAAGAGATGGATTAAATCCACTGCATGAAAATCCACACTTCTTCCACTCTTCTCCTCTGCCGCTCCTTTTCTTTTTCTTTCTGCTTTCTCTCAAACGCCCAAATGGGTGCTCTCTGGCTCTCTGTTGACTGTCCGTGTGACTTCTGTTAGGGTTATCCCACATCAGTTGTGGAAGGGGCTGGTGGTCGGTTTATAAGTGTGAGAGAAAACCTCACATTTTGAGCTAGCTTTTGGGGTTGAGATAGGCCCAAAACTACTTAACACTGGTATCATAGCTCAGGTTTATCAACAAGTCTCGGCCTAACAGTCCACCCGAGAAACGGGTTGTCACTGCTCTGACCCAATGCCCGATGTGTGAGGGGGAGATTGTTGGGGTTATCTCACATCAGTTGTGGAAGGGGCTGGTGGTCGGTTTATAAGTGTGAGGATCACCTCTTGAGCTAGCTTTTGGGGTTGAAATAGGCCCAAGACCACCTAACAACTTCTATATATATATATATATGAAAAAAAAAAAAAAAAACCGTTCTTTTCTTTGGTGTCAGGTTTTTTGAGGGAAGGATTTTCTTTGATTTGTCGAGCTTGAAACAAAACCATTTCCTTCTTTACTTTGTACATCCGCCTCTTCTCTTTGTTAATTTTTTTTTAGTGGGTAAAGTTCACTTAGCCCTTTCAAACTATCATTTTAATGACAATTTATTTCTCAAACTACCAAAACAATGACAATGTATCTCCAATTTTAATAAAATGACGAAATTACCCTTACTAAAATAAAAACAAAAATACGAAAATTTAATTTTTTTTTTAAAATTTGTATGAGTATTTTTGTCTTATTAAAAATTTTATAAGGGTAATTTCATCATTTTGCTAGCATTGGGAGGTACATTGTCATTGTTTTGGTAGTTTAGGGAGTAAATTGTCGTAATTGATAGTTTGAGGGGGTACATTATCATTGGAGTAGTAGTTGATGAAAATAAAATTCTTTCCTCTTGCCGTTTCTACCCCCACAAGCCTTGGTTCAGATTGCTCCATTCTCTTGATTCTTTGTTTTTCTTTTCTTTTATTTTTCTTTGGCTGGTCCCACGTTGCTCACTTCTCCAACATTTTCCTTTTACTGCAATGCATTGAAAACTTGGCTTCTTGTTTTTTCATTGCTGCGATTTTACCAATCCCTTCAAAATGTAATTCTTGCTTTAATATATCAAATTAAGTTCAAAATTAATAATTAAACAATATCCCACAATTAAATATAAAATGCAAGAATTAAAAACAAAACATAGTATGATATTACTTATTTTAATAGAGAAAAATAAGCACATTTAAGCTATTATCAACCCGTTGCTCATTCTTTTTCGCGAGAGTGTTTGCTGGAGAGATGAATGATTTTTCGGCCTGGTTTGATGGTTCTTACTATGGCGGATGGGAAACTGTGGTGTTATCACTCTATTTCCTTTCTTGAAATTTCTTTCTCCCTAACCGAATAAATGTGCAAAAGTAATATAATACTGGAACGGCCAAAATTGATCTTGCTAACTGCCATTAAAGATTTGAAGTTGTTATCATGGATTCTTCTTCTCTACCTCTGGGGCCATCGGGTTACAGGTTCCGGCCAATGGAAAACAAACTTGTGTGGTTTTTCCTTCGCCCCAAGATACTTGCTATCTTAGGGGTGACCAAACCACCCCCATGGCTATAGGGGTGGCCCCAGTTTTTTTTTTTAAAAAAAAATTATTTTAATTAATTAATTAATTATATGGACACTTGTCAAATTATGAATGGTGCTGACGTGGTGTTCCGTCAAATTTTAGATGAAATTTTGACGAATGGACTATCTCCATCTATAGGCAAACCAGATGGACCTCTTGTAATAAAAAATAAACTCTAAAAATAAAAAAATAAAGAAGTTAAATCACATGAGTAAATAAAATATTTAACCCTAATAATAATAATAATTCTTTAATTGGAATGCGGCACTACGCAACCCATATGATGATTGGGTGTGCAGAACCCATAAGATGATTGGATGTGCAGTGTCGTTGGACCTTGACTTCAATTTTCGTTTTATTCTGATCTGAGCAGAACCTTCCTTACACTTGACTCCATATATAGAAAATGATTTATTGTAACCATCTAGTGAGCCGGCATATATATATGGTGATCGGTTGCAGTCATATGTTCATTATGTTGAACTTGAACCTCAACTGCCCTGTCACATTAATTTGACGAAAATGGAAATGAGCATTTCATTTCAACGTTTGGTATGATTTTCTTACAGTCTATCCCCACCCACCGCGTACAGTACAAAGAAGGATTAAGCTGATCCAACGCCTTCAAATTAACAACTACTTTAAACTTAATTCTGTATATTGTGCTTAATTAGTTGTGATGCATGCAAGCTCAAGCCTCACGCATTAATTCGATCGGCGACTATACAGAAAGTCAAACGTATATGTAATAATATTAGGATCAATAATCACATGCATGAAAGAAGCTCTCGAATCTAGCTCGATCAATCAATCATGATAATGTTTAACCAAGTGCACATGTACCGACAAGACATGCATGTATACTAATTTAAAGAGAGAGGGCCGGTTAAGACATCTTTAATTTGTTGTTGATGTGTCACTGTTGGACCTCAAAAAGGCATGGATGCCATGCCATGTACAATAATCACTTGAGACCTTTTTGTTCACATTACGTTAGTTATTGAATGCATCATCCACTGATCTACCAACCCAATAATGTGCATCATTGAATTTAAAGACATATGTCCATCAACTCTGCCAAATAATTAATGGGCATCAAGATTCAAGAACATCCTATTTTTCAGCTCTCTCATGATCTGCTTTCTTGAATTCGTTCAACCAGCTTCCTCTTCACGTTTTACTTGCTTGCCGTTTGTATCTCTGCCGTTGAAGAGTGCAAAGTACATGAAGACAGCTCTATATAAGACAGCTCTCTCTCTATATATATATATGTTCGATTCCGTGCACTCTCCTATAATTAAAAGTTATTGTTTTGAAAGATGGGTCACAGAAAGGTATATTCACAAGGAAGCGTTCCCTTCTCATGGGAGGACCAGCCTGGGGTCTGCAAGGCCACCCATCAAGAGTGCCCTATCGGTATAAGACTACATGCCCTTAAACCAACATCATCGCAGTCACCTAGTGCTCCTGCCAAGGTCTCAGCTGATGACATAAAGAATATCCCTCTACCTCCATGCCCAATACAGCCTCCGCGCAGAAGCAATTCAAAGAAGCAGGAAGAGGTGGACCCTTTTCTTGTGGCTTACAAGGAGTGCACAAAAGTTAACGTCAAGAGTGGTAAGGCGTCAAGTGAAAGTAAGAAAGGTAATTGTACTCTTGGTTCCAAACTAAGGAAGACCAAGTCTATCTTTTCGTGCAAGAATTCGTTTGAAGTTGAACAAGGTAACATTTTGAAGCTCTCTCAGCTCCCTTCTCTTCCTAGATACAATAATATTTACGGTGTGTCAAGACAAGAATGTTTGAGGGAACACAAACCATGACACCTTATTGGCTTCTGCGTACGTTATAAAGTTCTAGATTTGATTTGATTTAGTATATATGTATGTGTGAAGACAATAATTATGATAAAATATTGGATAATTTGGATATGAAGATTTTAGCTAGCCTCAATTTTCTGCTAGCTGGTGTATTAATTAATTAGCCTCCTTACAGCTGCATGCTTATATTAATCAGCCTCCTATTTCTTTATCTATCTTATTAATGCATATGATCTCTTTCTATATATATATATAAAGAAACATCATCAACCAACATTGTCGCAGAAATTCGAAAATAAAAATGCATTCTCCCTCAGATCGAGCCATGCAGCAAGCTCAAATGGACGCCTGCCGTCCTAACCCTCCTAATTTCTAGACTCATGTGATCCCAAAATTAGAATTTTGTTTGTGTTCCGCCTGCTGAATTTGCTCATATATATATATATATATATATATATAGGTAGTGCTATAGAAATTGGGTATAGTTGAATTGAATGATTGCATATATATTCTTTGGTGGAAATTGGCCAGTGCAGTGTAATTCATGACCTAGCTAGAATGAGCCGCAAAATTAACATTGCCTTGAGTCAATAATATATATAGAAGTTTGCTAGTAGAACCATATTTACACGACAAGGGAGCGAGCATGTCAGTTGTTGTCTGTTCTGTACCATATATAGTATATTTTGTATAGTATCAAAACAATTTAGTTGTCATGAGTTAGGGATAATTTCAAATCATTATGTGATTACTAGTTCTTTTTTTGTAATACAAATACAATTGCCTTTTGTTTCTGAGTCCCATTTGACTGCTGCCTCCTTATATCATGGTAATGTTAATCCACATTAATTAGTAAGTAAATCCATGTCTAATTAAGCATGGAGTACTTCTACGTACCCGGCCAATAGAGTTCGTCAAATTTTATCCATTAGTTTGAAAATAAATGATTGAGATTTTGTTATATCTACAGCTATATAACTTCCAAAACATGGACAATAATATGACAAAATCTCAGCCATTGAATTCCAAACCAATGGTTAAGATTTGAAGAATTCTAATCAGTAAAATATCTTAAAAAATTCTAATTAAGGAATCTCAATCCATTGCTTCACATTGAAGACTAATGCATGGTTGTGGGCTTGAGCCATCTCCTGAATCCATGATCCATCAATCACTAACTGATGATTCATTAAGAGGGGCTATTAGCTAGCAGTAGAGTTTGATATTCCAAAATGTAACAGACCTAGGCGGCTTTCACGAATTGTTTCTTGTATTTGTATTGGAAATGGTGATGTAATTAAATGAAAATATAAAACAAAATGGATGAATATTGTATTGAAATGAATTCAAGTAAAAATTAGCCTCCAAGAAAGGAATCACAGTTTTGAGTAAATTAAAATCTTCAATGCCAAAAAATTTGGTAATTGGACTTATTTATAATAGCCCAAATCTCATGTGTACAGCTCAGCTCAGCTCACTCACTTACTAACTATAAACTACCCAACAGAAAGTCCAACCCAAACTTAACTATTAAACTCATTGCATGGACCCGATCATTTCTGGGCTCTGAAAGATGACTTGACTGATCACCGACTGGCTTCCGATTTCTTGTAATTTAGAATTTATTTACACCTACCTCTTTTTCTTTTAATATCACACAAACAAATATATTTTCTTATTGAAATATTAATCAAATAATTAAATTTACCCCCTTTTTTTTATCGATTTAAATTTGTAAAATAAATGGTAATTTGACATAGTATCAATTTAGGTTCCAATCTAATTAACTCTATATCTAATTAATCCAATTTCATATATATATATATATATATATATATATATATATACTTTTCCCCAAAAAGAATTTTCCGAAAATATTTTAATATATATTCCAATTAATTTTTTGTGGATGGAGTAATATTTCATAGACAGAATATCTATAATTAATGCTAATTAATAATAGCCAATAGGCAGGTCTGACATGCAGCAGCCCTAAGGGAAGGGGACCAGAAGCAAAAAAATTGAAGAAATAAAAGAGCAAGAGTTTTAGGTAGAGGAGTAGTTTCACGTCTCCATCCAACATCACGCTTAGAACAGGTTTAAGAAAAGCTTAGCTGCTATTTTCCAAGTTTTAGTTGACAACCTTTCCGTCATTCCCCACTTAATTGAAAAGAGAGATCCAAGTGTGACTTTGAAGTGTCGTAAGGAAAATGCTCATTAATATTACATCTAATTCTCATCCGATGGAGAAAGTTTAACCTCTTCCATTTAATTGCTACTTTAAAACTCTCAATTTGTGATTTCATGAATACCAATAATTCATGTGTCAAAAAGTCGTAGATTCTGGGAAAGTACTTTAGTTAAATTAGTTCCTTCACCTAATATATATATATATATATATATATAGTTGAAAGGTGCATTATAGATCCATATATAGATCGAATATTCGGTTTGATTAATATTCTAATTCTTAACTTCACGTACATGTAAGCTCAAACTCAATCTCTCTCTTAAATAAGTGTGATCATTCAACATGTAAAATATTTAATTGAAAATAAGAGATCAACGGACGGAAACAATGCTTAGGTCTTTTACAAAGGACAAAGATCTAATAATATTGTTTTTGCTACAATTTTCTTAACTGATATTTTTATATCAAAACTAAGAATCATATATACAAATGTAGTGGCGGGATCGTAATAATTAATTAATCACTCTTTTAGGAAAGATCGTTCCATCGATCCCCACATGCAGCTTGGTCAAAGAGTAGTGTAAGATCGATGGCTTTTTAAATTTGGTTGTTCTTAAGATCGATGTTGAATATCATATATTCTATCACAAGCCCCGCAGCGCGCATCAGTAAGACACTAATTAATTTAGACTATGATTAAATAAACTTTCATGTGATTAATTCATGCACCTCGATCTCAGGCAGAAAGAAACTGCATGCCATCTCTTTATTTAACATACAATTTCGGAAACAAGAGAATATTCGTTTGGCATGCGAAGCACTTGATCAATCATTGAAGCTGCTATATATATAGCTTTCCTGCCACGTAGTCCCAAAAGATGTGGACTTAAAGACGAAGTACTTCTCAGGCTTTAATTGAAAGAGAAATATTGTGGACCCTATATAATTATAATGAGTGATGAAAGGAGAGTGGGGTTTGTAAATCTATAAATATAATCTTGTGATTCACGTCATTAGTCTTAAGCAATAATGCCCGGCCCCTAATGCAAAGTGAAGATCCAGCTTTGGAGCTATATATATATATATATATATGGCCCAACTAGATTATTTACAATTAATGCGATTTGTCTTGAAATCTTCTTCATATTCATATTACTATTAGGACTAATAGTGTTAAGGGAGAATCTGGTAAAATACATGTATTATAATTAGCTATAATTAATTGGTTTGTTTAATTTTGTGTAGAATATGTAGAAAGCGTGGGAGTGCAGACATGGGAACCAATGACTACCCATGTGCCACGCGTCCATCTTCTTTTTATCAGCAAAACAAAGTTGTCGTCTTTATAACTTACAAGTGAAGAAAGGAAGAGACAATAACAAGCTAAAGATGATTAAAGGAGATAGACAATGACCGACACCTTCATATGCACCCTTGAAAACAATATTGCTTTTCAAAGCGATTGATATCGGGTTGGGTCCATATATACCTACGTCCACCGCTATCTACCAACTGGACCAACCCTCCCCTGCCCAGAGATCGAGACTACCTTTTCATCTTCCACTTGAAAGCTTCTAGTTACGTGCTGGCTAGCTAGCTGATCTAAAACAAGTACAAATGTTGAAACTGCTTAGTATTTTTTTTTTTTTGAATAAGATTCGACATCAATGATTATCTATTTCAACTTCTTAATTAATTTCCACCTTTTAATCACATAACTCAAAACAAATAAATGCATATATAAAAGCTAGTTCTCATCACCGTCTAGCAATTGAGATCATGAGTACATTAAATACAATTTTAGATTCAACATATAAAATATTTAATTATAATAAGATGTAAATAATAAAGACAAAATTCAAATTCATTTGAGTTTCTAATCTCTTTAATTAATGCAACGTTAAGTGTGTCGAATACTAGTGCATAGTTAAAATTATTACACTAGTTGCATCTTTGCTTTCTTGTTTTTTTTTTGGCTGGACTTAGTGGCCGGTGCATATTTAATAATGTAAGTTGCGGGAAATTTCCATTGCACCTCTAGAAAGTGCCATTTGGGTTGATCACTAAAATAATGGGCATAAAAATAACAAAAGCTTGAGAGTTAAAATTAAATATTATTTTTCGTCTATTATTAAAACTATACTTTTATTGGAACGCAATCAAAATGGGGTGACGTAGGCATCTCTCTGTGAAGCGTATTGGATTACGTTTTTCGACACCATTTGTGGCCCCCCGTTTCCTCAAACTAAGTATAAAGTCATTAGCCACTTTATTATTATACACTAAACCTCCCGTCTTCATTCAAAATTAATCCAAAACCTATCGAGTTTTGTAAAGAAAAAGTGTGGCTGAAAGGAACTTAATTGCTTTATAAGTGAAATTGGAAAGCGACGTCATATTTAGATAAATTTATATCACACTATTTAATATAATGTTGTGTTTTAACTGATTTATACTTCTTTTTTTTTTTGTTTTTTTTTATGTGGTTGATAATATTGTAAGATCACTTTAAAAATATGTCATAGTAATTAGTATGACATGAAAGTGATAAATGAGTATGAAGTGTAATTTTTTTTATTTATTATTATATATGTTTTACATTTATCTGATGATTAATTACATAATGATTAGATAGAATGACATAAAGTGATGAGTACTAGCCAATTTATTATTATTACGAGAATATGCATTTTACCCCTTTTTGTTAGCCCATAAAACAGGGACCATGCAATATATGTTTAGCTTAAAAGTCTAAAATGGGCTTGTCCAATCTATAATGTCCAATCACACTATAGCTATGCCACGTTATGAATGAATTATATATTTTTACTATCATTGTTATCCTGAATAGCAGCATTTTTAAAATTTATTTCTTAATTAAGAGTGAATTAGTGTTAGAATGAGTGAATATATGTGCAAAAATGTTCAACGACATGATATTTTCTGATTGGATAGAAGATATTATGTAGTTTGTATGTCAATTTGAACACTTTAAACACTGATAACTAGAAGATTATAAGTATTACAAGCTAAAATATTTCATGTTTTATGTTTGAAGATAACTAGATAAGAGAGTTATATATATATATTCCTTTTTTCCTTTATTCCAAGTAGTACTATTATTATTGCCACCTGTATGGTGTAGCATGGATAATGTTTGCAGGCATTGGCTGCCCGTTCTTTGTAAAAAATGCAAAAAGCTGGTGGAATCTAAGGTAAATAAAACTTTAATATACATATATATTGCTTCACTATTGGTTTTGGAAGGTTCAACTTATGGAGGATATTATTGCTTTCGAGATTGCCTTAATTATTATAAACACACTTCTCAAATCACATACCATCATGGCACGAACTTTTGGCAACATTTCGATACACGCGCGCATATATATGTTTGGGTGAGTGTGCACTATATGTGGCCCAGATCGCAATTGGCATTGATTAGATTGAAGCTTTAGTGTACCATATTCATTTTAACACTAGACAAAGAGCAAAATAATAAAATATATGCTTTAATACACCAAACACTAACTAAAGTTTTTACACAACATTATAATAACCCTAGTTTCGCAGAAGACTGACATTTTCTCCAAACCATTCTTTCCCAAAAATCGCACTGACTACCCCACCATTTTCTTTAATTTAACAGCTGATATACAGAGAGAGAGAGAGAGAGAGAGAGAGAGAAGAGGGAGACTAGAGGACTCTTTGTTCTCGTTTTTAGGTTCAACTGATCAAGCCGTTATTATATATAGTTAAGATCATGCAATTAATGGTGGGATTGGTTCGGACGTAGCAGTGTTGCATGGCCATGCAGTTGTGGATTGTTGCAGTCGCCGGAAGGCCAAAATTCGACTTATCTCAAACAGTTTGTGTCGGAGCACGTGGGATTCGGACCGGAGCTGATTGTTCTCTGTCTGTACATGGTGCCAGTGATACAAAAAGAAGCGCAAGCGGTTCGAAAGGTCCCGGTTTTCGATCCTAAACCGGTTCACCTGGTTCCTTAGGTTTTCTAAGTGCTTCTGTTTACGCATGCGTGACCTCCTGGCCGATTCCCGGTTCGATATCATCCGCCTCCGTTTCCGCTCGTCCACAGGAGGCACATCTCGTCTAGGTTTCGGCTCGTCCGAACCGGAACCGGAATTGGAATTGGAATTCACATGATTCGGGGTTTGGTTTGGGTCCGGATCATCCGAACCGGAACTAGAAATGACCGGTTTGGAAGAATGAAAAGCATCCGGTTCCCATGTGGGAGAACCGCAGTTCGAAATGACAGGTTCAGGGGATTGGATGGTTGGCAAGAATTGGGGGCAGTCCCAGGGCGTAAAGCCGGCATCGAAAGCCGAAAATGGGTTTCCGAACATGGTATCCACCGGCAAGGGGACCCGATATGCGGACAACATTTGCTAAAGACTCAGAATGTTGGTAAAACAGAAAGGAGGAGGGGGGAAGGAGGGAGAAAGGGAAGAAATGAGGCATAGGGGGCTTGTATTTATGGGCAAAACAAAGAAGGGGTATTTTGGTCCAATAACGCGTGTTTAGGAGAAAGCCGAGTAAACACTGTGCGTGCAGGGAATAGCTTTTGAGTCAGGTGGCACTATAGTGGGGTTATGTGTTATGTGTGACACTAACTTTTTTTTTTTTTTGTTTTTTTTAACTTGGGTGGGGTCCCTGAAAAAGATTGGGTTTTAAGCTTACTCACGAAGAAACAAACTAGCTGGGGACCCACTTTCTGCCACACGTATGAGTAGCCACTCCGCTCCGGCTAGCCCTAGCCGAGCCCCCATTCACTTTTTTTTTTTTTTTGTAAGAAGCCCCCATTCACTTTTACTTTTCACTTTTCAGTGTCAATAATGTGTCATCAATGGATTGGATGGGCTCATCAGCTCATGAGAGATGAGCCGGTTACTGTTGAGCCAATGAGCTATATATATCATATATGGACTGATCACTCGTGGCTCGTGAAAAATTCTGTGCCCCAATTGCAGTTTTTTATAGGGAGAATGGTTTACGAATGAATTTCTGACATCTTCTATGGAAGATTTGTTGGTCACGGCACATGTCAGGGGAGTAATTTAGTGTTGAAGATAGTGACATCCTCGGTTAATTATTACTACTTACGTCTGCAAGTTTTTTTTTTTTTTTTTTTTGGTTCTTTTTGAAAATAAAATAAAAAATTAATTAATTTTCTTTTGTTTTTTGGACGTGAAAATTTTCCATCTGACGACACGATTGCTGTCAAAAATCGCAATGGAAGATCTATAGAACCACATAGATATAGTAACATATTTGCCCTCGAAGACTAGGTTCTTTTCTCCTCTTATTCTTCTCTTTGTTTTTTTTTTCTTTGGCTTTTGGATATCGGGAAGGGGGTTACGAGACAGACAGAATGGTTATTATAAAAGTGAGGTGGGCAAAAGGATTTGAAGCTGGGAGTTGATAGAATATATATATATATCGCCATTCATGTGGAGGAGATTTCAGCGTGAAAATAAACATATATAGGGCTCAAAGTTTCCGGAGTAGCTGGGGAATCTATAGCTTCCTAGAACCATGTTTGCATGTGGTTGGAAATTAAAGGAATTGAAGTTATATATATATATATATATGAAACAAAAGAAACAAAGCGAATTAAGCTGATCATGATCATGGGGTTGTTGCAAGACCAATGGTTAGCACGAGGCCGACACCTAAAAGTTGTGCTCTAATCACAAATCATGGGCAAAAAGCATGCACATGTTTTTCTTTTAATTTTTTTTCCTCTTTCTGATCTCTTATAATAATCCACATTCGATCTCTATCAACAATTAAGGTAGCAGGGATCGAATACGTACACTATTAATTACTAGTTTGATTCCCTTTGTAAATTATAATCTTAATTATTCACTAGTACTACTCCATTCCTTTAATAATGAAATGGGGGAATATTCTTTTAATTATCAAAGCTATATTTTAGAGGGAAGAGATGGAAGGATCCAAAATTAATAAAGAGACCATGTGGGCGTTTGGAAATGTCCAACAGTTTCTAGTTAAGAGAGTAGATTGCATAATGGCGATATATATTTGGCAAAATTAAGTCCAACACATGCATCCCAATCGTATGTAGAGGAAGGGGATAAAGGAAAAGCCGGCCGACACATATTTTAGAAAACATCAGTGCAAAAAGCGATTTCAAGGGTTGCTTTTCCTTTTGCTTAATTATTAGTCTTTCTAATTAGGATGGACCCCAAACTATCCATCACATGGAAAATATTCAAAGCAATTAGGCAATGGGGCTTTACGAATTCACGTACCCCTCAAAAGTGGTATGCGCCACCGCCATGCCTGCCGCCTGCCGAGCTAGCTAGGTATATATGTATGGACCCACCCCATATAGCCAATGAAGTAGCCATGGACCATGAGCTACAGTATTCACCTAACCAATTCTAATTTTCTGCTCAATTAAAGCTGGTAGTACTGGACCATGAAATCACATGGAAAAAAGTTTGGACGGACGCTAGCTAGGGCCGGGACACTAATTGAAATCGAACCACTCTATCTACCGTAGTTTCTTTTTTCCTCATATGGGCCATCTCATATTTTCCTAATATTTTTCTTCCAAATTTTAATTTTAAGTATCACACATGCATGATTAATTGTTGCATATATATATATATATATATATATATATATGCCCGTGGGGATCAGTGTGTTTACACACATGCACCTTATCTTTCTGCAGTGAAGTTAGGAATAATAATTTCTCTTTCTAGTTTCCTTGCACTCTTTCCATGCATCAGGTTCCGTTCGGGGTTTCTTATAAGTTATTCTCTTTGTTGAAGAAAGTATATTTCTTCTGTGTTTCAGACCCCACAATCAAACATGCATTCCCATGGAAGCATAGAAATTAGGAATTATTGTCGATGAAAAGAAAATGGTTGCATGATAAAATGGAGTGACTTTAATTAACTGGTAGTGCATTCCAGACGTGCGTATCTTTTCAGACAACGACTCCAATAAAAATGAAATCTCGAGAGCTGTTTTATACCGAACAAGAACATTTTCTTTTGTATGGTGGAAAAGGATTTACGGAAAATAGTTCTTCACTATTAAGTGTAGATAATTTTGTTCGAACCAAATTTGCAATGATCCCATTGGTCGAATGGGATTGGACCAAGACATCAACCGACCGTTTTGAATTTTTGATGAGACATGTGATGCATCCAACCCTCAGTTGAACGGTAATCTGTTAGGAAATTAATCCTATTTCCCAAGACCCGTGAGATGCGAAAAATAAGAAGAATGCGGAATAACAAAGATAAGCAATCACACACGACACAAAGATTTAAGTGGTTCGGCTTAACAAGCCTACATCCACTGGCGGAGACGACCCGGAGAAAATCCACTATCAAAAGATGGAGTACAAAAATAGTAGAAAGAAAATCACTCAGATCCCAAAGCCCCAATACACCCAAATCTCACTATCACACAAGAGAGATTATTCCTAAAATAGAATACAAAAGACAGATGTACAAACTCTTCTTTTGCTGGAACGGATGGCGGCTGATCTCTATTTTCTTCTCTCACTCTGCAGCACCCTTTTTTCTTCTAATCACTTGTTTTTGGCTCCTCCAAAAACCACCAAGAAGAAAACACCCTTGCTGCCCTTGTACCTCCTCTCTCAAATTCTCTCTTTTTCTCCTCCCTTTGGTGCTTCACGTTTTTGGCACACACAAATTCACCTTGTGCTTTGTTCCTTATATAGAAGCTTAACTCTCATTTTACATGTTGGTCTAGGACTTCTACTATAAGTCAAACAAGGAGTCCAATTACACATAGGAGAAGGACTCCAAAACAAACTTGGACAAAAGTCTCCTAAACCCAAAAGGAGTAGAGAACTAGTGGGGCCCACGTGTGATGGGTGGCAAGTCACACCTAACAATCTCCACCTTGACTTCAATCCCATCAAGTCTACCAAAAGGTGTCTCCTCCAGATGTCTCCGCCTCAGCCCCCAAGGGCAATCACACTTTACAAGTGTCCCTCAAGTCCAAGCGCCTCTTGAACTTGAGCATAGGACTTGATTTAGACATTACACCATGCCTCCCTATCAGCCCCGTCGACCATACAGCTTTCTCCGATGACTCTTTCTTCTTGTAGACCCATCTGCACCCTTTAGCCTTCTTTCCCTTGGGTAATTCTTCCGATTCTCAAGCTTTACCACTTCGTAGTGACTCCACCTCTTTCGGCATACCATCCTGAATAGACAACGGATCTCCACTACTAGCTTTTAGAGCAAAAGAAACCATATCCTCAAAGCCATACCTCTTTGTTGCTTTTCGATCACGTTTCTCTTTGCCTCTTGCTAAAGAATAAGACTCTTCCCGGTGCTGTAAGTTTCTTGAAGATTTTCTGTCATCACATTCATCCGTGAGTGAACACTGTTCATCAAGCTCCACCTCCACGAATTGTTTCTCTTTCTGCACTGTACTTTCAGAAAGCTCATCTAAGTTAACAAACTCAGACTTCTTCGGTTCCTGCTCTGTAACTTCAGGTTCTGCACTTGACCCATCCTTGTACATAGCACACTCATTAAAAGTCACATTCCGACTTCTAATGATCTTCCGATTTTGATCATCCCAAAATCGATAACCAAAGGCCTCATCTCCATATCCAATGAAGAAACACTTACTAGATTTACCATCTAGTTTACTCATAGCATCAGACTCAACATGGACATACGAAGCACTACCAAAAACTTTCAGATGTAAAAGATTTACCTCTTTCCCACTCCAGACTTCTTCCGGTAGTCTATGGCTCAGGGGAACGGAAGACCCCCTATTTATCAGGTATGCAGCAGTGCTCACTGCATCAGCCCAGAAAGTCTTTGGTAACCCAGCATGCAACCTCATACTCCTAGCACGCTCATTGAGAGTAATGTTCATGCACTTAGCCACGCCATTCCGTTGCGGCATTCCCGAGATTGTTTTCTCCATTCTAATCCCATTCACTGCGCAAAACTGTTTAAACCTCCTGTCTTCGTATTCTCCTCCATTGTCTGATCTCAAACGCTTGAGCTTCAAGCCCGTTTCAGTCTCAACCATGGCCTTCCATTTCTTAAAAGTCTCAAATACATCAGATTTACTTTTCAAGAAATAAACCCATACCTTCCTGCTTGAGTCATCAATAAATGTGATGTAATACCGCGAGCCTCCAAGAGATGCCACTGGTGCGGGACCCCACAAATCCGTGTGTACCAGCTCCAGCTTTCCAAGCTTAGGTGCTTTGCCAACTTCCGCGAAACTCACCTTCTTCTGCTTCCCTAGGATGCAGCCTTTACACAAATCAGAATCAACTGACTTCAACCCCAGTAGTTTCCCTTTTGACATAAGTACCTTCATCTCTTTCTCGCTCATGTGCCCAAGCCTTAGGTGCCATAGTTTTGAATCAGCAGTCGTATATACAACAGCATCTGTATCCTTGCTGTTCGTGGTCATATAGAGAGTACCCGTCTTATGACCACGAGCCAAAATCCTAGCTCCCTTGCTGACCTTCCACTTTCCACCGTGGAAATAAATTGAATGCCCTTCCTCATCAAGCTGTCCCACTGAAATCAGATTCTTTTTCAGCTCCGGAACATGCCTGACCTTTTGCAGCTTCCATACCGAGTCACTGTGAACTCTAATGCGAACATCGCCTAAGCCCACAACATCCAGTGCCGTTCCGTCAGCCAAATACACCTTCCCGAAGTCTCCACCAACATAGTTCTCAAGAATTTCACGGATCGCTATCGTATGAAAAGATACTCCTGAGTCTAAGACCCAAGAATCAAGGGGACTGTCAACAAAAAGAAGTAGGACATCATATACTTCTTCTGTCACTACGTTTGCATAATCGTTCTCAGTCTCCTTCCGCAGTTCCCTGCAATTCTTCTTGTAGTGGCCAATCTTGCCATAGTTCCAACACTCAGGTTGTTGTCTGAATCTAGATTTGCTTCTCCCTTTTCTGAAATTTGATCTGCCTTGACCAGAGTTTCTATCTTGTCCTCTGCCTCGAGTCTCAAGGTTTAAAGCAGCACCAGAACAAGAGGCTTCACCCGCATCTCTTCTGCGAACCTCTTTACTGAGAATCAAATCCCTGACGTCTTCATAGCTTAGTTTACTCTTTCCTACAGAGTTACTCACAGCCATCCTCACTGCTTCCCAGCTATTGGGCAAAGATGCCAAGACGATCAACGAGCGAATCTCATCATCAAAATTAATTTCCACCGAGGACAATTGATTTGTGATGGTGTTGAACTCATTGAGATGATGTGCCACCGAAGCTCATTCTGCCATCTTTAGGTTGAACAATTTCTTCATCAGATGCACCTTGTTGTTAGCCAACGGCTTCTCATACATGCTTGACAAAGCCTTCATTAGACCTGCTGCGGTCTTCTCCTTTACAACGTTGTGCGCAACTGATTTTGACAATGATAACCTGATAACTGCCAGGGCTTTACGATCAAGAAGAGCCCACTCGCTATCATCCATGTCGTCGGGTTGTTCTTCCAAAAGAGGTTGATGAAGATCCTTCCCATAAAGAATATCTTCAATCTGTACCTTCCAAAACCCAAAATCTTTGCCGTCGAATTTCTCGATTCCCATCTTTCCTTCTTCACTTGCCATCGCTCCCACTTGAACCAACAGCTCTGATACCAGTTGTTAGGAAATTAATCCTATTTCCCAAGACCCGTGAGATGCGAAAAATAAGAAGAATGCGGAATAACAAAGATAAGCAATCACACACGACACAAAGATTTAAGTGGTTCGGCTTAACAAGCCTACATCCACTGGCGGAGACGACCCGGAGAAAATCCACTATCAAAAGATGGAGTACAAAAATAGTAGAGAGAAAATCACTCAGATCCCAAAGCCCCAATACACCCAAATCTCACTATCACACAAGAGAGATTATTCCTAAAATAGAATACAAAAGACAGATGTACAAACTCTTCTTTTGCTGGAACGGATGGCGGCTGATCTCTATTTTCTTCTCTCACTCTGCAGCACCCTTTTTCTTCTAATCACTTGTTTTTGGTTCCCCCAAAAACCACCAAGAAGAAAACACCCTTGCTGCCCTTGTACCTCCTTCTCTCAAATTCTCTCTTTTTTCTCCTCTCTTTGGTGCTTCACGTTTTTGGCACACACAAATTCACCTTGTGCTTTGTTCCTTATATAGAAGCTTTAACTCTCCTTTTACATGTTGGTCTAAGACTTCTACTATAAGTCAAACAAGGAGTCCAATTACACATAGGAGAATGACTCCAAAATAAACTTGGACAAAAGTCGCCTAAACCCAAAAGGAGTAGAGAACTAGTGGGGCCCACGTGTGATGGGTGGCAAGTCACACCTAACAGAGAGCAATGTAGAGTGTGCTAGCTTTCTGCATAGATTGAAAAACATTTGTATTGCTCAGCAAGAATAGGAAGAACCTGTAGTGTAGAAGTGAGAGAAATTGGGTGTATTTGAGGTTTGAGTTTCTGAGTGATTAAACACTCTTTTGTGTCTCTCTTTTTGAATTAGTGAAATGACCCTTTGCTATTGCACTGTGGACGTAGATAAATTACCGTACTACGTAAATTTTGTGTTCTTGTTGTTATTTAGTTTATTTTTCTTTAAACACTATATCACGTTTGTTTTGCTTGTTTGATTTGTTTTAAAGATTCGCGACCTTTCACACAACAGCTCCACCCTTTGAATAGAAATTTGATAGCTAGGTATCCTTGATTCCTTGTTCAAAGTGATATTATCATGTAGCAATTCTTCTTTGCCTCTCCTTCAATAGTATAAAGGGGACCAAAGATCTACCTTAATTCAAATGCCCACCGCTGCATTGTAATGGCTCAAAAGTCGAAACAATTTCGATCAGTACGTTCCTCAGCATAACCCATCATCCAAAATACATAAATAAACTCCATTGAGTGAAAGAGAGGATTAGAGGCAATATATATGTTGTGGTTTGGGTCTAGATGTGGAAGCAGAAGACATTGTCGTTGGCGGAGGTGGGATGCGTGAGATGAGCAGAGAGAAATGTAAGCAGTTTTCCTTGGCTAAAAAGGAGGTTTTTTAGTTGTGACAAAACTCAAAAGGTGGGATGTGTAGCCACGAATATTAAACGTGCCAACTAGAAAAAGACTTGCCGGTGCAGTTCGGGTGAACGGGGTTTTGAATTTTCATTGGGCCTAATGCCACTTTTGGGCTATCATGTTGTTAGCCCAAAATTTTGTATTTCCTTCACCGTTTGGACCTTTAAGCTCGGCATAATTGATATTCTGTTTGGACCTTTTTTGTTAAAAGCTTTGATTGGTCCCTTTTAGCCCATTAAACACACGGCCCATCATAACCAGCGTGCATTGCTATCTTCCCTTAACGTTGATGACAAGTGACAAACTCCATCTTATGGTACAGAAAAACCCATTGATGCCCATCAGTTTCTCTAATCGATGGCATCTATGCAGATGGGTTTTTAGGTAGCTTAATCAGAGTCCTAAAACCAAAAGCAATCCATATATGTATTCCGGGCCTATCATGGCTCCTCGTTCCAATTATAATTAAGCCCATTAAGTCACCAATAAGGGGCTTTATCGTTTTACCACCAAGGTGGTAGTTGAGTTAGTAAAGCAGCAAGGAGAAAGTTTTCCCCTTCCTTTCATCTTAGTGGTAGCGTGTTCGAATATGCTTGTGGTAGTAGATGCATGAACCATATGCTACTATGAAAGGGCTTTATTAGCTTACACTTTGGTGGGGTTGTGGTGACGGGCTCGCCTTCCCAGACAGTAGCTATGGCTCAAACTGGACATTCCACAGCGGGTGAAAACTCCGATGGTAACGTCCAAGGGAAAAAATTACATTGGTTGTCCATTCTCACCTTTTTAATTTTTTTTTTTTTAAAAAAAAAACGGTGCTTTTAAGTTAAACTCAGTTTATTAAACTAGATAGTAAGAAGTACTCATTTTTGACGCGGAAGTAGGACAGTGCAACGTAGACCGATAGTAGATTGGGAGTGGGAGACATTATAAATATTGAAACATTAGTGGAATATTGCAAAAAAATATGAGAGTTAAAGAGAGGTAAACGTAAATACGTAGTTTTTTTTTTAAAAGAAAAAAAAAAAGAAAAAGGAAAAAGAAAAAAAAGAGTTTTCATATCACAATTTCAATATAATTTCAAAATTCACAGTAAGCATGCACTAGTATAAACTATAAAGTTAAAAACGTTGGAATCACAACTGAATATTCCACGGGAGGG